>NW_026126517.1:41862500-41967500 GCF_943737965.1 Phodopus roborovskii | reverse complement strand
AACATGGCTGTAAAGAGCAAGCAGGACAGGAGGTAAAACACGCTAAAAAACAAAATCAGTGTGATCTCCAAGGGGTGGGTCTCCTACAAACACAGGTCCTAGCAATTCTTCAACACAGCCATTTTTGACCTTTCCATCTTTCCCACACACACTCTTGTTACAAGGCTCGTGAGTTCAGAGACTTGAAACCCCTTACTGGGGTTTCAGGCAGGAGGTGACAGCTACAGGTTATCTTTGCCTGGGCCTGTAGCTACCTACCTATACTGTAGCAAATGCAGAAGGCCCCACGGGGCAGAAGTCCCAAGGCAGGGTTCCTAGAGACTGGTCAATAAAATGGCATGGATCCCTCTCTGTGAGCCAGACCTGGCAAGGACAGCTGAGCTGCTGCCAGACAAAGGCTTTAGGGACCGCATCTGCCCTAGTTACTCATGGCTAAGGAGGAGTTACATCAGCTCCAGCCTGACGGAAAGCTGCCTGGGGGAAAGTGGGGTCTGAGCATCCAGGAGAGCCTAGAGTCCCCTCAGGAAAGAGTGAGGTGACACTTAAGAGACACTGTAGAGAATGAGTGAGAAGCTGGGCACTCAAACTTGAAGTCATAGCAGGCAGACCCAGCTGGCCCACTTGGCCACATGTGATTCCTGCCTCTTGGTTTAGCAGAAAGGGCATGACAAACTCGAGGCCCTTTGGGCTGAGGGAACTGCCCTAGGAACTGCTACTAAGACCGTCCCAACACTACGTGTTATTTGTAGAGTGCACCATTTGGGCCATATACCCTTCCAGGATGGTGATGAGAAATTAGGGGCTGATTATCCTAACACTTGCACACCTGGCACATAGCAGGACAGGCTCTTCCTTTCCTGGCTCACAGCCATAGGGGAGGAATTCCTCTGGTCTTTTGCTGTGCTGGGGATACCCTCTTAGCCGCATGCCCATATAGACACCAGCACTTATTCACAAGCAAGGATGTAAGAGGACGAAGCAGTACTGCCACCAGAAGTTCAGGGCTCCAGCCAGATCAATCTCCTTATGGGCTCTGCCTCCCATCCTTCACCCAGCTGGAGCAGCCCCACAATTAGTGCCTGACTGGCTGGAAGTCCATGGCACCAGACACAAGGGAGCCAAATGCCTCAGATGGCTGCTTGAAAAAGTCTCCCCATACATGCTCCACAGGTGCTCCAACAACAGCACCATTCCTCAACCCTGGAGTCAAGATGTCTTGGGATGTCTTGAGGTAGGGGCGGGGGCATTTATGAGCCCAGGACAGCCAGGCCACTGATGCAAAGAGAAGCATGCACTTGAATGGAAGCACTCAGTGGGGCTGCTGTGGAACATTTCACTGATGCCTGGCATATGCCTGCGGCCTGGGTTCCTCTAACAGCAGCCCAGTCCCTCTTGTATCCCTCTTCCCGCCCTTGCACAGCACAGCTCGTGACACCTTCCAGGCCCATGCTGAGCATGTGAGACCCCATAGTCATCATTCAGCTGGTCAGCTTCCTGAGAGGCCGCCCTGTCAGAGAACATGAGGACGAGAGAGGACACTGCCTCAGTCCACTCTCAGATCTTAGGACCAAATAAAAAGATCTACCAAAAAGGAAGGAATCTACACGGGGAAAAATATGAATAACCAATAAATATGGGAGTCTCACTTTGCTAGAAAAATCAAAATATTTCACCCAGGACCAGTGAGATGGCTTAGTAGCTAAAAGCACATAGGCCCTTTGACCTGAGTTTGGTCCCTGGAACCCACAAAAAGGTGGAAGAAAAAAACTGGCTCTAAAAAGTTTCCCTCTGACCTCCACACACATATCATGTCACACAAGCAACATCATCATCATAATAGTAAATTTAAAAAAAATTAAGGGTGGGCATTGGTGGTGCACGCCTTTAATCCCAGCACTTAGGAGTGGGTGGACTTATGAGTTGAATTAGAGCCAGCATGGTCTACAGAGAGTTCCAGGACAAGCTCCAAAGCTCTACAGAGAAACCCTGTCTTGAAAAACAAAAAAGAAAAAAAAAAAAAAAAAAAAAAACATTGTGAAAGAGTCACATCTGTTTATTTATGTACTCACTCCCAAATCTATACATTTATTTACTATCATGTATGCGTGTGAACATATGGGATCAGCACTCTCCTTTCATCCTTCTGTGGGCTTCAGTGATCAAACTCAAGTCCCCATGGAGGCAAGCACCCTTACCCTCCAGGGCCATCTTAGCTCACCAGGCCCCAAATCTAAGACTTTAAAAAGAGACAGCCATCACTGGGCATGACAGCACTGAAGCAGAGGCAGGAGAACTGCCATGAGTTTAAGGCTTTTTGTAGGCAGGTAGGCAGATAGGTAGGTAGGCAGGTAGGTAGGTAGGCAGGTAGGTAGGTAGGTAGGCAGGTAGGTAGGCAGGTAGATAGGTAGGCAGGCAGGCAGGCAGGCAGGAAGAGGTTTTCCTTGGAGTGGGATGAGCCAATATTAAAAAGAAACCCATCTGTCTGGTTTCCACCCCAAATGCAGATCTGTAGGAGCTTAAATGCTTTTGAGAGAGGTACTTTGCCACATGCTGCTCTTAGTTTTCACTCACGAATTTCACTTATATTATCAAAAGCCCCATTACACAGAAAACAGGCAAAAGAGTCTGTGGCCACACATGCTTTCATGCCTTCTTGCTTACAAGGAAAGTTCTGGTGTTGAGACAGAGTTTCAATGTAGCACAGGCTGGCTTCAAATCTGCTATATAGCCAAGGCTGGCCTTGAACTCCTGACCCTCCTTCCTCCACCTCCCTAATGCCGAACGTACAGTCAGAAGCCACAATGCCTTCCTTTCAGGGCCCTCCTGCAAGTCTGGTCTGTGCAGCCACAGGGCTATGGATGAGCCTGGCAGGAGAGCAATAGTGGGTATCAGTGCCTTCTTAGGACTTCTATTTTTTAGCTGCTAACTTTTCTCACGGTCACCTCCTCGCCCTTCATTTTTTCTATTGGTCCCCTGGGTCAGAGCCTCTCTCAAAGTGTCTGCTTCCTTATTTAGACACTTCTGGTGAAGTACTATCATGGAACATAGTGGAGAGGGAAAAACAAAAAATATCACTCCATGGAATATACTTGCACGCCTATTACTAAAGCCTCATGGCCTCTTTTAGTGCTAATGAAATGGGTGTCCAGCCAGTCTGAAAAACAAGGTCAGAACTAAAGACTGTTCAGTCATAAGTCTGCCTCCAAAATATAACACTGTCTATGCTTTAGGGTGGCTTCCTTCCTGTTCCCAGGAAGGCAGCACCTCAGGCATCCAGCCAGACAATAACAATCATCCTGCCTCAGCAATCACAAATGACAGCACTTCTATAGTACTTTATGCTGATAGCACCATCAAAAGCTGTGGTAGAGTATGATGTATCATAGCACTCCAAGATGGAGGCAATCAGGAGTTCAAAGTCATCTCAGGCTAGACTATGTGAGACCCTTCTCAAAAAGCTCAGTGATATAGTACTTGCTTAGAATGCATGAGGCCTTGGTTCCACTCTGAGCACCATGTAAAACCAGGGTGATGCCTGCCTATAATCTCAGCACTCTGGAGGTAGAGACAGGAATGAGAAGCTCAAGACCATCCTGACCCTTGGCTACATGATGCAATTAGAAATCAGCCCAGAATACGGGAGAACAAAGCAAAGCAAAAACATTGAGGCCAGGGTCTGGGAAAGGGACCCCAGGAGACTACACAGAGTTCAGGGATAGCAGCAGGGCAACACTCCCAGCTAGCATGGCAGGAGTGTCTCCTGGGTTCACATGATAAACCTACTACTGTCTCTGGCTCCTGAATACCTAGTCAGCCTTTTCATCTCACAAATGAGCATATATCGGCCCAAAGGTGAAGCTCATGTAGCTAATTGGTGGCAGAGCTGGGATTATAGGCCAGGAACCCCTGATTCTCCCCCGGGACCCTGCACTAGAAGCTATAAGCACCCACAGAAAAGGCCTCCCTATCCCATACTCCACTCCTGTGTTACTACCCAAACCTTCCCCTCGGGAAGACCTCAGAGGGATTTTCTAGCTATCCAGGATGCTCAGCTGGAGAAAGTACCTTATTAGTTACAGTTTAGCCCAGCACAATCAAAACCTGCCTAAGAGACTTCTCTGCTGGGGTAAACCTGCTAAGATAATGGCACCTGACCTGAATTTTCCACCCTTGGAGGACAACCTCTGTGCTAAGCCCATGAGAAGACCCAGAAATTGACATGCACTCTTTCTTTCTTTCTTTCTTTCTTTCTTTCTTTCTTTCTTTCTTCCTTCCTTCCTTCCTTCCTTTCTTCCTTCCTTCCTTTCTTTCTTTCTTTCTGGTTTCGAGACAGGGTTTCTCTGTTTTACAGCCCCGGCTGTCCTGGAACTTACTCAGTAGACGAGGCTGGCCTCGAGCTCACAGAGATCTATCTGCCTGCCTCTGCCTCCAGAGTACTAGAAATAAAGGAGTACCCAGTTCTTCTAACTGCAGCTTCTGCTTCCTGTGAACTCTCCTTCCCAAGCTTTTCCTTTCTCCATATTCCCTTTTCTACTTCGAGATCAGGGCCAAGTAGCTCCCTCCGTATGCTCCTTTCCTGACATTGTAGGAAACCCCTAAGCTAAATGGTCACTTCAAGGCTCACGTTTTGGTGGTGAGAACTGGCTAAATGTCTACATGGCCAGCAGCAGAAACAACAGTACTTAACGCCCTGCTCTGGGCCCGGCCTCTGCTCTCTCAAACTTCCCTTACAAGTAGCTTCTGTCTTTTATCTGCCCAAGTGCCCAGTCCCCAAGCCTGTAAACCCAATACTTGGCAGGTTGATGTAGGAAGATTATCAATAGTTCAAGGCCAGCCTGATCTACATAACAAGACTGTCTCCATAAAGGAAGGAAGGAAGGAAGGAAGGAAGGAAGGAAGGAAGGAAGGAAGGAAGGAAGGAAGGGAAGGAGGGAGGGGGGGAGGGAGGGAGGGAGGTTGGCTGGTAGGTTGATCCGGCATGGTGTTGCATGCTTGTGATAAATCCAATACTTGAGAAACAGAAACAGGAATATCAGGAACTCAAGGCCAGCCTGGGCTACATGAGTTCCCCACACCCCACCCCATTAAAAAAAAAAAAAAAAGTCTAAATAATTCAATCTACTAACAAAACAAAATATCTACCAGCAAACAGGGCTGTCAAGATAGCTGGGGTTCATAAAGGCACTTGCTCCCAGGCTGACAGCCTAAGTTTGACCCACATGGTGAAGAGAACTGATTCCCAAAAGTTATCTTACGGTCATACGCATAAATGTAACTAAAAGCAAACCACCACCAAAAAAAAAAAAAAAAAAATCCAGATAAGCAGATAAGCAGGAGTTCTAGGCTATCCAGGCAAAGTTCTGGCCTTCATTGAGGTACTCTCCAATTCTGAACAACCCAAAGGCACTGTGTATTATTCTAATTTCCCAGAGTAATAACTGCCATAGAGCCAGGAAGAGGAAGAGCAGACCTGCCTGCATATTCCTGGGTTTGTGCTCCTGACACACAGATAGATCTCCAGGGCCTGAGCTTCCACATATCTGTGAAGACAACAGTTTGTGAGGTTTTGTGGGTTTTAGGATTTTTTATTTGTTTTGGGTTTTTTTGTTTTGTTTTGTTTTTTTGTGGAACACCAAGTCTCACATTTTAGCCCAGGCTGCCTTCAAAATCCCTGCCTGTTTTCTAAATCATAAGATTAGAGACTTGAGCTACCATTCCCGGCTCAAGACAGCACTTGAGTTGTGGCAGCCGAGACAGGAGCAGCCTGTGCCAAGGAAGGCAGACAATGCCCGATTGTCTTAAGCCTTTGACTCCTCCAATCAAAACAGCTTACCTGAGCATGTAGGGTGGCGGCGGCAGCAGTGGCAGCTGGGTAGGTGAGCGTAGTATGTGAAATGGCTGGCGTCAGCTCTGTGGTGTAGAGAGGGTAAGGGGCCCAGGCCTCTGGGGACGCAGGAATCAGAGCAGTCCCCATCAGATCATCTACAACAGGAGACAACAGCCTCCATTCCATCATCACAAACCAGTCTCTCCTCCCACCACCCTCTTTCAAACAGAAAGGGGGACCCTGCACTATAACTGAACCAAAGTCCCCCATGCTCCAAGACCAGGGAAAGTCACCCTGTGAACCTGCTTGGCATGGTCAATACCCTATTTCTGGAAGATCTCAAGCAGGTCATAGACACCCTATATTAAAAAAGAGAAATCACAAAAAAGGCTTCAAGGAAATAGTACAGCCCTTGAGTCTAGAGAGGAAGATGTAGGCTGCTAAGTCTCAAGGTGATATCTACAGATGAAAGAAGGCCCCAGAAAAGAAGACATGACTAATTCCCTTAGGATCTGAATATATGCAGTTTAAGGAGAACCTGCTGGCCTGGGCCAAGTCAAAGAACAGGAGAAAAAAAGGTCAGAGGCCCACTCACAAGGGTCTCGTGCAATCAAATGTGCTCCTAGGGCAGGGTGGACATTGGTGGGATTTGGTGTTGCTATTAGCTTGCTCTTGGCCATCTTGGTGTTGGCTTTGGCAAACTCTAGCCTCAGGGTTTGGGGGTTCTCAGGATCAAAGCGAATACCCTAAATGGGAAGAAAAGGAAGAGAGAGTCATACAAGGACCCATACTGTCACCTGCCATCAACACAGAGGGTTCCAGAAGCAAGCTTGCCTTTAAGACTTTTGCACACAGGGCTACAGCAGAAGGAATAATGCTGACCTTGTGAGTAATGACACTCACAACAAACCAGGGAGCCAAAGATTCTGCCCTAGGATGGGTGGGAAATAAAAATCCATGTGTTTATTGAGTAGGGGAAGATCTGCAGTGGGACAATAGGGACAACCCTGTTTCTCTATGGGTCAGTGAAAGGTATGTCTGTCTACTCACATTCAATGCGTTTTTGGCTGCTTCTGCTCCTGCCCGGCTGTCAAAGATCACAAAACCAACAGGCTAGTAGGAAGAAAAAAAAGAACATGCTTGTATGTCTCCCTGCCTTACATCTCTGCACCCCAGGCACTGCACTTTCATAGCATGTCCAAGGCCTCGGGCTAGATGCCTATCTCCCCACCACCACCACACCACAAACATTAAAAAAACGCCATCACCTAATTAGAAATAGTATTTGTCCTGCTGGTTAGAGAACACAGAAGAAATAAAGATCTTGCCCATACCCTCCCTAAGGTAATCTAGAAGATTCGGTATTCACAAGCAGCATCTAAGTTAAGTCTCCCTTCTGAGTACTGCACTATGAAAGGACGCCAATACATCCATGGGTCACTGTATCATTAATAACAGCACCTTTTCTGTATCTCATTTCTTTTTTTTTTTTTAAAGCAGTACTAAGGATTAAACCTACATCTGGCACATGTCTGGCAAGTGCTCTATCACAGAGCTGTAACCCTATCCCAGAAGTCTTTTCAAATGCATGCAGATAAAGTTGTAAACTTCTAGCTTCAAACTCCCAAGGACCCCAGAAAGGCTCTGGGCTCTGGCCTCCTACTATCTCTAATGTCTTCAGCCTTGGGGGTCAGGCAAGCTGTGGTTCCAGAATGCTGGAGCCAGACAAGGACAGAAGCTGACAAGTCCCAGCTGGCTCAAAAAGAGGAGGAGGAAACTGTGGAGGCCACCCTTCTGTCAGGACAGAAGCAAGGCAGCAAGGAGTGGGTATCCACCTTCAGAGCCTTCAAACAGTAGGAAAAGTTCCAGTTCTGCCAGCAGTTAGCCTGGACTAGGAGGAAAAGCCTAGGAGAGACGTTACCTGTCTTGAAGTGAGCTTGATCAGGGACCCTTCATAGCCCTGTGGAGAGAGGTGGCCATTTCAGGGGTCAGAAGCTGTGGTTGTGCTAACCCAGCACTGTCTCCTGCAGACTGACTCATTCTAACAATTCTCCAAAGTCAGCCCTCTCACCGAGGCTGAGTCTTGCTACCTTTTGTGTTCTGAGTCACATAGTACAGCGGTACCCCAGGACACTTCTGTGTGCTCAACTTTTAATGAGAGCAAGTGCCTTATCCAGTTTCCTCAGCTTCAAATGAAAAAAAAAAAAAAGTCTACACCAAACCTCAAAAATTCCCCACATGGCAAAGTCTGGCAAGATCGTTACCGTCTCTACTTTACAGATGAGTAAACCAGAGGTTCAGCAGGGCAGAGCCATCATAGACAGAGCCAGGTTTGTGACCTCAGTTTCTGATACACCTTTCTGCAGTTCAATCCATGGCAGAGATTCACTCTTGTTGCTCAGCCCTGACCCCGGGCTCTGGGGGCTCCTGGGTCCTGACTCACCTTGAACGGCCGGAAAAGCAGGTACAGTTCTCTAGGTTTAATATCCACAGGGAGACCACTGACAAATAGTGTCCGGACCTGGAGACAGAGACCACAGTGGTCACAGTCGGGGAGGGGGGGAGGGGGGGACGGGACGGGACGGACAGGGAGAAAAGCGTTGTTCATCCATAAAGTAGGGCTTACAGAGAAAGTGAGTATAACTTAGGTCACCTTTACACGTACAGCTTCTTGGCTTTGAATTTGTTTCCTTTAGGCTTCACCTAACACCTCTGGGCAAATCTCCCAGCAACAGAAGCAAGACAAGAGAAGGAGAGCCCAGGTACATAAATGTACCGATAGGAGACTACAGCCCCACACTCCTGAGGAGTGAGAGTGCCATAAAATAAGCACATAAAAATGTTACGATTTTGCACTTGCTACACAAGGACCAGAGTCTGGATTTGAGCACCCACAGAAGCTGGGCATCCCAAGAACACCTGTGACTACAGCTCTGAGAAGGATAGAGACAGAAGGATTGCTGAAGCTGCCTATTTTGCCAGATTCTCATAAGCCCTTGGTTTTGTTTTTTGAGACAGGGTTTTTCTGTGTAGCCCTGGCTGTCCCCAACTCAGAAATCCACTGCCTCTACCTCGGGATGAAAGGCATGCACCACCATTGCCCAGCTGTAACCTGGCTTTTTATATGGATTCTGGGGATCATAACTTTAGTCCTCAAGCATGAAAAGCAGTATTTTGCCCATGACCTCTGCAGCCCCATGTGTTGAGTTTTGAAATGTAGAGTAAACCCGAAAGAGGGTTTACTGCTGTAATGAGTGTCTTCCTTGTGGTTACTAGTTGGTAATGAAGTCAGATCTAAATACTGGTTTTTTATCCTGTTGACCCCTAGCTTTCTGAACCACCGGCATGTATTTCAGACTACTGGTGGAACTGTTCATTTTATCCAACTTCTATTTTTGTTTAATGTTTTTGCTTTTGTGGTACTAGAAACTCTGTACATGCTAGGAAGGCACTCTACCACTGAGTTACAATTTCTAGTTTGTTTGTTTGCTTGTTTTGAGACAGGGTCTCTCTACAGAGCCGTGAGCATCCCAGATTGGCCTTAATCTTACAGAGATCCACCCGCCTCTGCCTTCCTAGTGCTGGGATCAAAAAGGTGTTGTGCCACCATACCCCAGCACAATTCCTTGTTTTTTAAAAAAATAAAATCTTGATTTGAGACAGCATCTTGTCTAGACTAGTCTTGAACTTTCAATCCTTTCACCTTTATCTCCCAGGCACTGGGATTACAGGTCTGTCACAAAGGACTTCTGCTATGCAAATAAGTCAGTGTTAAAGTAGATATAGCCCTTGGGAACTGTGATGGGAAAAGGAGGTGTTCTAGTTTACTACAATTTTTTTAGGTTTTTTTGTTTGTTTTTTGTTTTGTTTTTTTTAACTTATTCTTATGTGTATGAGTGTGTGTGTACATATGTGTGCATTTCACAGGACAACTTGGAGGAGTCAGTTCTCTCCCTCCACTGTGTGGATCCCAGAGGTTTGATGGCAGAAGCCTTCACCCCGAGCCATCTCTCGGGTCCAGCCTAATGGTTTAGATACATTAAAAACACATCTCTTATTCATTTACTTATTTATAAATAGTTAGTCTCTCTCTCTCTCTCTCTCTCTCTCTCTCTCTCTCTCTCTCTCTCTCTCTCTGTGTGTGTGTGTGTGTGTGTGTGTGTGTGTGTGTGTGTGTACACACCTATGGAGGAAAAGAGAGTGTTAAATTCCCCAGAGCTGAATCACAGCAGTAGGCTGCCTGATAAGTACTGGGAGCTGATCCTGGGTCCTCTATAAGAGAAACAAGTGCTTGTAAGTGCTGAAATATCTCACCTGCCCTATAAAAAACACATATTCAAGGGCTTGTTTGAAAAGGCTCAGTGGATAAAGACACTTGCTGCCTAAGGCTGATAACTTGAGTTTGATCTCTGGAACCCACAGTAGCAGAGAACGGATACCTACAAGGTGTCCTCAGATACCCCATGTGCATATGTGGCATGTGGCATATTCATAAAGACACACAGACACACACAGACACACGTAGAATTCTTTTTAAAAAAAATGAAAATCCAGAATCACTGTAAGGGCTGTAGTATCACCACTGAAGAGGCAAAACCAGGAATAGCAACACAAGTTGAAGGCTAACTTGCTCTACACAGTAGATTTCAGGCCAGCCTTTAAAACATTATCTTGTTGAGATAGAGGTGGCTCAGCAGTAGAGTAATTGTTGTTCTTGTAGATGACCTGGGCTTGATTTCCAGTGCCCACCTGATGGGTCACAACCATCTGTGTAGCTCCAATGCCAGAGGATCTAACACATTCTTCTGGCCTCTGAGGTCACCAGACACAGACAGACAGACAGACACACACACACTACTCATAAATATAAGCACTCCTACATATAAAATACATATATAATAAAAACATCCAGATAAGCAAAGCTTCCCTGCACACTTGACTTCTATGCCCTGCCCTGCCTCTCCTTACCTTCCTGTTTAAGAAAAGGAAGAGAAGCTGGAAAGAGACTCAGCAGTACTTGTTTTGCATACAAGGCCCCACATAAAGCAGGGGCTGCTTATGAAGTCTGCAATTCCAGCACTAAGCAAATAGAGACAGAAGGACCAGAAGTTCAGGTCATCCTCAACTACACAGTGAGTTTGAGGGCCATCCTGGGCTATATATATAAGACCCTGTCTCGGGGCTGGAGAGATAGATGGTTCATTGGCTAAGAACTCTAGTTGCACAAAACTGTCTATTACACCAGTTCCAGGCGATCTGGCCTCCTCACACAGACATACATGCAAGCAAAACACCAATGCACATAAAAAAAATAAAAATCTTAAAATACGCCTTCCTAAATTTTAAAAAAGGAAAAATACAAGCCAGGCATGATAATTCATGCCTTTAATTCTAACACTTGAAAGGCTAAGGCAGAATAATTGCTCTGAGTTCAGGGCCAATCTAAGCTAAAACAAAAGCAAAACCCTGTCTCAAAATTTAAAAAAAAAAAAAAAAAAAAGATGGTGAGTCTCCTTTGAAATATCCACACCTGTGTTCTTGGACGTGTCTTACTGCTTCCCTCAAGCACCTCTCTTGCCTCTTTTTCTTTGTTTGGGGGAATTTTTTTTAGAAACTATGTAGCCTTAGCTGACATGGAATTTGCTATATAGAATAGGTTGTCCTCAAATTCATAGAAACCAGTCTATCTCTGCCTTCCAAGCACTGGCATTAAAGGTGTGTGCCAACATGCCCAGCCATCCCTGTATATCTTAATCTTTGTGCTTAAAATCTATGTTAAATTTGTCAGGTGTAATGTTGCACACCTTTAATCCCAACACCTAGGAGGCAGAGGCAGGAGGATCTTTGTGCTTGGTCTACAGAACCAGTTCCAGGACAGTTAGGGCAGTTACACAAAGAAACCCTGTCTCAAAAGAGATAAGGGAAAGAAAGAAAATCTATATTTAAAATCCCTTTTAATAAACTCTTAACTCTGCTTCCAAAACTTTAAAAAAAAAAATCTTTTTTTTAAATAAAAAAAGCTTTCATTCCCCCCCCACACACACACACACACAATGTAGCCATGCCTGAAAAGTATTTGGTTGTCCTATGGCAGGCCACATGGAAGGATCAAGGCTCCAGGGCTCAAAGGATGGCTCATTGTTTAAGACCACTTGCTGTTCTTGCAGAAGACCTCAGTTTAGTTTCTCCTAACCACATCAATTGACTCCAAATGACCTGCAACTCCAGGCTAAGGGATCCCTCTTCTGGCTTTCATGGGCATCTGCATACACAGAGGTCACATCCAGACAAACCGGCACACACTCATAAAATTCAGCGGGGAGAAGGGGGGATGTGTTCCATGTTCTAGTGATGTGGTAAGTGTCGAACACCTGACTTGTGCGGGCACCAATTTGAATCAGGAACCTGAAGGAGTGCCAAGCAAAGTTCACACGTGTACACACACACAAACACACACCTTCAACAGAGTCAAAATTGTCAAAGAAAACTAATCTTATAGCTAGCTGCTGGTTACCATGTTACCACATCCACCTACACAAGAGTGACTCTCGGCCAAGGGAAGAACAAACTTCTCGTGAAATTTTGCCTGCCAAGCACACACAGCAGGATTTCTGGCCATTTTGGATGCTTTTTTTTCCTTAGAGACATGGCATTTTACCTGAGAAAAGGCTTGTTACATTCCCAGTCCTCAGAGCTCTGTATCCCTTAGTACCCCTTTGCCCCATCTTTTGGCAGCTCCTTTTGGAAGCACATAGCTGGGGCTCCAGGGTGGGCTAACCTGTGCTCTTGGACTCAAGGTTTAAAGTATACAAGTGAATCTCCCCCCCCCCCCAGGACTCACCTAAGGTCACAGAGAAGAGCACTGACTCAAAAATCCTAGTATCTCTGCTACACCTGCTTTGGGTTACCAAGAGAGGGTAAGACCTCAGTGCTAAACCTCAGACAGAGTAGCTTGGGATCTGTTCCAGCAGATGGGATTTTTGAGTACAAGCTCTCTACCACCAAGGGAACCTCAGCAGTCCACTCTTCCTCCTAGAGCAGCTCCACAGAAACTTCTGCCTCTGCATTCTCCAGAGTCTGCCTATCTCAGCCCAGGCTAATTTTAATCTGTCCCTCAAACAGCTCTCTGGCCAGACCTCCCTAGAGGCCCCTTAAATAGCAAATTCTCAGCACCAAGTTTCCTGCTTTGTGTAGGAGGGGGCATGAGCTCAGGGCTTTCCCTACCTCCAACTGAGGTCCTCCTTCCTAGCCTTTTCTCTGGACCACAGGGCCCACTACCTCTGCTTTCCATCCTTTATGTTCTAAATCTCCTCAAGGACTATAGAACGGTTCCCAGCATGCACCCGACTACTCTGACAGAAACAAAACAGTTCCAGATTAGGTGACTGGTCCCATCTGCCATTCCACAGGCTCTTTACAGAAGTCAGGTATGGGAGGCTAAATCACAGAAGTGTAACCTGAACATTCTACCCAATTACATCCTTCTATCTCCCTTGTTCAGAGAGGGGCAGTAGGGTTAGAAAGGATCAATAACTTGTCTTTGGTTTTCTTGGGACAGGGTTTCAATAAGTATCGTAGGCTGACCTTGAATTGACTGTGTAGCCCAGACTGGCTTCAAACTCAGAGCAATACTCCAGTGTGCCAACACAATCAGCTTGGCTAACTTTTACAAGACACAAAACTGTTACACCAGCAATCTACTTGGGCAGCTGCATTATTAGCCCATAGCTGGATCTCCCTTCCAAAACTATTCCAGATAATAGGGAAGTGATGAGAAAAGGTAGAAACCGGCAGGCTAATTGATACCGGGAGGTATAAACTCAACAGGCTGGCTAGCAGCACATAGAAAAGAAGGTTATCTGTAACCCACCAGTGGCCAGCTTCCAACATCAGACCCCACACAGCTCCATGCACTCCAGGTTCCCATCTCATGGTAACTGTGCTGTTCCCTCTCACCCTGCCCCTTCCTTACTTGTTATCTAGAGAGCATCCATCCTTCAGGCTAGGTTTATACACACACCCACACACCCAGGTTCCTTCCCTGAAGTCCTGCCCTTGCCTTGTACTGGTGTCACTAGTCTGAGCTGATCTGGCATCCCGACTACACAAGAAACAAGTCTCGAAACTTCCACGCCTTCCAAAGCATCAACTCAGGTCCTGTCACTCAAGACCTCCCCACTTCCATATTCAGTTCCTCTAAAGAAATTTACCCAGAGGACAGGTGTGGCCCAGCATGGTACACAGATATCACCTGCCTCCAGGATCAAGAGCTACCCTCACTCTATATCTACCCCATATATAAGGCTCAACAAAGGGCATTAAATCACTTCCCTCCACAAACTACATTACCTGTCAAGCTACCAAGAGCCATCAGTTTATAAAGGTTGTCTAGTAAGGCTAGATCAGGTTCAGGTCAGTCTAGAGCTGTCAATGTGGGTAGAGGACCTTAGGCAGTCACTAGAATCTTTAATCTCTCTATCTTCTCCAGAGGAGGGAATAATTACTCCAGGTTTAAATCACCAAGGAGCCAACTCCCTCAAATAAAACAAAACAAAACAAAAAAACACCCAGGTGATGCGGCACACGCCTTTAATCCCAGTGCTTGGGAGGCAGAAGCAGACAGCTCTCTGTGAATTTGAGGTCTGGTCTACAGAGTGAGTTTCAGGACAGCCAGGGACACAAATGAAACCCTATCTCAAAAGAAAACAAAACCCTCATTTAACAGATGAGAGGGAAATGAGCGTGGCAAGAGCTGGTGATGGCAGTTTGTACACACAGCCTAATCCAACCACTCTTGCATCCCAGGCTACCATGAGGCCTACCCCTCCTATAGCACTCTCTGGTGCCAGACTCAGGGTATGGTAACTGGGCCATCAGGAGAGGTCAGCTGCAGATCAGGGTTCTGTACTAACAGTTGATACTACAACAAAACAGATCAACCAAAGAACTTAAGGCCTGTAGTCTTATAACAAGTGAATAGACACACACATGCACCCCTTCAAATTATTTGAAGAAAGCATTAAGGGTGGTCCACATCATCCCTAGGAAGGCAGAAGGTACCTCACTTGTTTTCTTGGGACTGTTTCCCACACATCTCTTCTGCAGAAGCAGCAACACAACCCAGGGGACTGTCTCCTTTCTGTTCCGAAAGGTAAAGGACTACATTGCTTTTAGAATGGCACCTTTTAATCCCAACACTCGGAAGGCAGAGGTAGACAGATCTCTGTGAGTTGGCCCACCTGGTCTACAGAGTCAGTTCCAGGCAACAACAGCTACAGAGAAACCCTGCCTCAAAAACAAACAAATAGAATGGCACTTTCAGGGCAAGTAAGCACACAGGTAGACCCATGTTCATATCCTCAGCATAGCTAAAATGTAAGTCTGCAGCAATGGGTGACTATAAGAGTATTGGATGGAGACCCCTTAGATGGTGCATACAGAGAAACAACTGTCCTAGTAGAAACTGCTCAGGGTGGTATTCCCACACACAACACTACAGACAGGGCCATGCAGCCTTGCTGGAGGTCCCAGCCAAGTCCAGAACTGTCTAAGGGAAAGTACCAGCACCCTCCAGAACTTCATTCCTGCCCAAAGAAAGACTGCTTTTCCAAAGGTCCTAAGTTCAATTCCCAGTAACCACAGGATTGCTTACAACAACCTGTAATGAGATCTGGTGCCATCTTCTGGCCTTCAAGAACATAGGCAGGCAGAACACTGTAGATATACATAATAAACCTGAGATAGGGTTTCTCTGTGTGTAGTAGCGCTAGCTGTCCTGTAACTAGCTCTGTAGACCAGGCTGGCCTTGAACTCACAGAGATCCACCTACCTCTGCCTCCCAAGTGCTGGGTGGGATTAAAGGCATTCGACACCACCGCCCAGCTATAAATTAAAGCTAAAAAAAAAAAAAAAAAAAAAAAGCTTTCAATAACAAAGTAATAGTGACCGACCATACACACACACACACACACAGGACCTGCCTAACACAAAACCAGCTTCCAGGCAAGGCATGGCTTTTTCTATCAGCCATGAACAATGAAGGCAGCCTGAAGATCAGAAATCAAACAGCAGCTGCTCAGCCCTCCCTCCTCTTAAGAACTCTCACAGGGGCCTAAAAGGGGAGATGGAAAAAGGTCCTCTACACTCAGAAATATGATAGGAACCCAACTGCTCACTAGGTCTGTGTCCTCTTCAGTAAAAAGGATAGATAGAGCTGACACTGAGGTTTCCTATTTCTCCAACCCTATTTTTCTTTTTCTTTTCTGTGATGGGGTCTCATGGACTTCCTAAGTAGTTGAAAATGACCTTGAACTCTGATATTCTGCACCCACCTCCCACCTGTATGCTCAACTTCTTTTCTACACAAGTTTTTATACGCCACAAAGCCCTCCTTCACACCAAGCATTAAACATGCACTGTTCAATTACTGTGGCTAAGAGGATGGGCTCCATAAATGCCAGATTTTATTATCGATGGAAAGAGCAAACACTGCTTTCAAAAACAATGTGACACCCACAACCATTAAATCCTCTTACTCTTTAACTCTGAAGGACAACCTCAGCCTTCTTCAAACCCCCAGCTTTACAGAAGAGAAGACAGGACCTTGGACTCAAGGGGTGGATATGTAGAAGATTAAGTTTTATTTTCTAAAAATGTTGCTGAAGAACACCAGGGCTAGCCTGCAACTCAGAAACCCCACCAACCCACTAGGCAGCAGTCTGCCCTGCATAAATCCTTGCCACCAGGATTAGATCTCAGGAAGAAGACACACACACACTTTTGACTTTTGGCAATAAAAAATAGCCTACAAAAGAGATAAAATTTACATACACACACTGTGTAGAAACACCCCCCATGTATATATGTATAATTTTATATAATTCTCACATAGCCCAGGCTGGTCTCAAACTTGTTATGTAGACAAGGATTACTTTGAACTCCTGATCTTCCATCTCCTGAGTAATGAAATTACAGATATATCAATTAAAAGTGATTTCTAATGATTGCATCTTGAGCTGGGTGTGGGGGTATACAAAAGGCTAAATTGAGAAGGTTGTGTGCACCCAAGTAAGCCTGAACCACACACTGACTCCAAAAAGTCAAGAAATAAACTGGGCATGGTAGTGCACACCTTTAGTCCCAGCACTTGGGAAGCAGAGACAGGCAGATGTCTGTGAGGGCCTGAATGGTCTACAGAGTGAGTTCCAGGACAGCCAAAGCTGTTATACAGAGAAACCCTCTCTCAAAAAACAAAAGTTAAGAAATAAAAGAGACTAGCATGTATATGCCACCACACCAGCAATCTGAGCACTTGAGATGCAGAGGCAAGAGGATTTCTGTGAGTTCGAGGCCACTCTGGTCTACATAGAGAACAAACCCAGGACAGCCAGGACTATACAGAGACCAGAAAGAAACCAAAAGGAGAAAGAAAAGAGGGTTTGAAAGATAGCTCAGTAGTTAAGTGTTAGGGCATATACCTCATAATCTAAATTCAATCCTTAGACCCAGTGGTGTGTATAACTAATCCCAAAACTACCACAGCAAACTGTAAGGAGATGCCCTGAAGCTTGTGGGATAGCTAGGCTAAGTATATAGTGACACAGAAATAAGAAAAATCAAATCCTGTCTCAACAAAGGAAAGTGACTCCCAGAAGTCCTGATTGCTTCCTATGGTGTGACCATACACATACACATACACACACACACACACACACACACACACACACACACAGTAAAAACTAAAAGATAATTTTTTAAAGGGTAAAAGAAAATTCTGTAAATCTTTCCTTGGTTTTTGTTTGGTTTAGTCTATCTGCAGTAATAGGGATGAACCCAAGGCTTTGTGCACTCCAGCCAAGTGGTCCCACACTGAGCTATCCCCAAAAAAGTTTTTAGCATCTCTAAAAGTTAAAAGTCAAACCGGAAAGGAAAGGCTGCTAAACCATCCATTCCATCAATGCTCAAGTAACTACTTGCTCAAGTTCCGCCTACTCACGGCTGGAGCTAAGGCTCCCTGTGTCATCTGGATGGAAAACACTACTTAGAAGGGGGAGGGGAGAGGAGGGAAATCCAAACTGGGAAAAACAAGACTCTTGTAAGCCCTTCCCACATCCTTCCCCCACTCTTAGCCCTCAGCAGTAACCTAAATAAAGAATATTTGAGCTGGAAGATACTATATTTTTAGATGAGAAAACCAGGACCTAGGGGTCCAGTGAGCTACTAGCAGTCACTGCACATGTGAAAAGTAACTTTAAGGTCCCTGGGTGCTTGGCTCATGAATCCATGCCCATTTCCAGATCTTGATCTTATTATGCCAGTCTGCTTAGACCCCAGTGGGAAGCAGCCTGAGGCACCCAGGGACAAGTAGCTCTCAACTTCTGACCAAAACAAGAGAAGAACAGTACCTTGCAGAACACTGCGGGAGGGCAGTTTGGTACTGTGGCTAGTCCTAAGCACAGCTGGTTTTAAAGAGGTGGAAGGAGTCAGCCAGCCATGGTAGCTCACACCTGAAATATCCACATTCTGGAGGCTGAGGTAGGAGGATTGTCATGAGAATCTGAAACCAACCTGGGAATTCTAAGACAGTGTAATACCAACACTCTGAAGACACACATCTTTGATCCCAGCACTGGAGAGGCAGAGAGGTAGAGGCAGGTTGATTTCTTTGAGTTTCAAGCCAGCATGGTCTACATAGCAAGTTCCAAGGCAGCCAGAGCTACATAGTCAAACCCTGGATGGATGGATGGATGGATGGATGGATGGATGGATGGATGGATGGAAGGTAAAACTAACAAACTGCCACTCCATCCTCTGTATGTCAGCAGCATTGGGTGCTAGGATGGGGTGGATTGCTAAAACAAGTGTAGACACCCCTCAGACCACTGGGGCTATAGGCTACATATATAGCAAGTTTTCCTGAAACAAAAACACTCAACAACTTAAAAAGATGCCATCATGATACCCAAATATGAAGGGTGATCACCGCAGGAGAGACTCCACCTAGGAAAAAAAAAAAAAAAATCAAGACACTGGACTTGGGCTTCACCTCCTGACAGAAGGTAACTGCCAACCAGACTCAGAAATGCAAGAAAAGCCCTAAGAATTATCAAGAGGCCTAGGGTGAAGTCCCAGGCCCTGTCACCAACTAGGACAAGTGGCTGCAGGCCTTCCCTCCTCTCTCAGCTATAAACAACAGTTCCCTCACAATCCCAACATTCTAAAAGCCCAAAGTTTAACTTTCTTTTTTCCTTTCTAGATGGCCTGACACCATTTGTCACAGACAGGCCCTGAACTCAGCCACCTAAATGATTCTCCCTCTCAACCTCTCAAAATACCTAGGACACAAAGCACCTAGGTAGACTGAACTCATACTACAAGACTCTGTTTATGCACTGCACAGAGAGCAGTAAGGACAGCAGTAAAGAAAGAACCACTTGCTGACTCCTTTTATAAAGGGAGGGAGAGGAGAAGGTGATTAAGACTCAGGGTAAGGGTTGAGTGGCACACACCTTTAATCACAGTACTTGGAGGCAAAGGCAGGTGATTTGCTATGAGTTTGAAGCCAGCCTGGTCCAGAGAGTGAGCTCCAGGACAGCCAGGGTTACATAGAGACTCTGTCTCAAAACACACACTAACTCAGGGTAAAATGCAAGCATTACCTTTATCCCTCCTCCTAAAGGCCTCCTAAAGGCTTCCTTCTACCCACAAGAAAGCAAAGGGACAGAAAATAAGGCAAAAGCCAGGTGGTGGGTCCCACTGGGCTCTGATCCAGGGGTGGGGGGTGGGGAGTGTCGCTGCTGGGCCACACCCTGACCTCAGTGGCCAGCTTTGTTTTTCCTTTGGTGTGCTGCAGGGAGTGGGGTTCTGCTGGGGTCCTAGGCTTGGGTTTGGCACAGCAGGTTACTCTCACCCCTCCCAAGGAAAGAAGGCCCTCAGTGGAGCTACTTGACGCGGGGTGGATGGAATGTAGTAACATGGCCCTCAGACCGAGGACTTATAAGGCACTGAGAGGATGGGGAAAAAGCATGCAACATGCAGTGGTGGGCAGTGGCTGTGAACCTAGACACACAGGCTCCCTGGAGAACAGTGCTCTGAGGACACACTTCCTATGAGCTCTGGGGTGGCTCAGTGGCACCCCAATTACCAACCAGATCTTTTCCAGGCAGCTCCTGCCCAAATGACAGCTTATCCCACAGCTTCCAATCGCTATCACTAATCCAGGCCTAGTGGAAAGTCCTAAGCCCCAGTGTCTGCCCAGCAAACTTCAGCCCCAGTTACATAGCCTCAGAGGCTGACTGTGAGGATGTGTTCTGAGCCACATTCTGCAGTTATACTGGCTTGTAAGCTTGACACTCCTATTGATATAGCAGATGAAACATGTATTGGTCCCATTTTACATACAAACCAGCTCCAGGATTAGATGGAATGTGGCCTAAATTTGGGGGTAAAGTCCAAGTTGCTTGGAAAATTTGGGGCTCTTCTCTAGTCTGTAAGACATACCCTAGAGTATTGACGATGTATAGGAGTGGGAAGAGCAGAGACTGAGAACAATCAAGCTAGGGTGATAGCAAGTTATCTAAGGGGAGAAACACAGCCGGTCATGTATAAAGTACCAAGGCTTCAGACCTCATCCTCTAAGCTATTCCTAGCCTCAGGAGAGAAGGCTTCATGTTTTATGAACACAGTCAAAGCCTGTCATGTGCATTGACCTATGTCTCATTTAGAAAACTAGAGCTGACATGAAGTGCCATACTGTGCAGAGCTGGTGCTACAGCAGGATACTGGAGATAAATGTTATGGGGGTCCTGATTTTCCCGAGGCCACACCCAGAGTCAAGGCATTAAAGGAAGTCTCACAAGTATACCTACTGGCCCATTGTACCTGCTGCTGTGTAATCATGATCTATCACTTGCCTGTATGCCTAGTGGCTTAGTCACTGTTCTATTGCTGTGAAGAGACCATGACCAAGGCAACTGTATAAAAGAAAACATTTGACTGGGACTTGCTTACAGTTTGAGAGATTTAGTTCACTATCATCACGGTGGGCACACGGCAACACACATGGCACTGGAGCAGTAGCCTGATCCACAGATCAACAGAGAGAAAGAGACAAACACTGGGCCGGATGTGGGCTTTTGAAAGCCTCAAAGCCCACCCCTAGTGACACACTTCCTCTAATAAAGCCATCTCCTAATCCTTCTAATCCTATCAAAGAGTGCCCACTCCCTGGTGACTAAGCTTCCATATGGCAAAGGGTGGCCATCGTCAGTCAGATCATGGAGAGCTGACATGGAGCTCAATATGGTTACTGCCTATGACCAATAGCAGAACAGAAGCAAGCAACTGCCAGGCAGGCTATGCCACCACACACCAATTTAACTCAGTTCCTGGATAGCTTTGAGTCAGGGTCTGCCATCTCCACCCTCCTATGTCCAGGACCCAGTGGGATGCGTGGTCTAAAGCAAAAGACAGCACCTTCAGCCCAGGCTGCTGCCCTACTTGTGGAAATTAGCAACAGCAGACCAGAGAATGTGGTGGATGCCAGCGTTTTCAAACATTCAATGGGGTTTAAAAGCTGACTCTCTAAGTAGCAAGCCGGCCAAGCTGCACGCATAGGAAAGAACATAAGGAGACCCAAAAGCTTATCTCCAAGATGGCAGTAGTCACTTGAGAGCCAGAGCATTCATTTAATTGAGATGCTCATAGTGGTCTGTGGCAATAGGATATGAAAGCAATCAGCCCCATGTATACATGATTAAGAGTTATGAGTCCTGTAGAGAATTTAAAATATAACTGAGTAACTTTCATTATTCCCAAACGATGGCGATTCTAAACACATATCATAAAAAAAAAAATCTTTCGGCTGGAGCTGCTGCCTCACCTTCTTCTGCCAGGTCTTAGGTTGCCACCAACACAAAAACACACAACCTGGATTCATCCACTAGTTTCCTTTACTTCTTGGACATAGAAATAATCCAGAGCACAACCCTCAAAATTTGTGATTGCAGCAGGGCAAGGTGACAATTTAATCCCAGTACTCCAGAGGCAAGCAGATTCTGTGAGTTTGAGGCCAACCAGGTCTACTCAGTAAGTTCTAATACTAAGGAAAAGATCCTATCTCAAAACAAAAAACTTTTCCATTTTTTTTTTGGGGGGGGGGTGCTGCTGCAAGGATAGATGCTCAGACAGAATATTTGATTGGCAACAAGCAGATTCTGTGAGTTTGAGGCCAACCAGGTATACTCTGTAAGTTCTAATACTAAGGCAAAGATCCTATCTCAAAACAAAAAACTTTTCCATTTTTTTTTTGGGGGGGGGTGCTGCTGCAAGGATAGATGCTCAGACAGAATATTTGATTGGCAAGTACAAAGCCCTGGGTTTGATCATCAGCACCAGGAAAAACAGTAACTGATTACAAACATCTTTTCTGCTCCTCCCCACTCCACTTCACCAGCCACAACGTAAAACAGAAAAAGTACAATATGTGACTAAGCACTAACTCTAGAACTCACCACCTAACAGCCCCATAAAAGCAAACCTCTCATCTCTGTTTCCTCTTTTATAAAAGTGTTAATGTGAAGTGCTTCTGTGAAAGCAGGACTTAAGATGGAGGAATACTCAGCACAAAGCCAGGGGCACACACTATAGACAGGCTTACTCTTACCAATCTAGCCTCTCTGAGCAGAGAAAACAGACACATCCACAGCCTCTAAAGGGAGGAGACTTGATCTCCTCACGGACTCCTCCTGGGTCCATTTGCCTGGGCCATGTCTAGGTAAATGCCTAGAAGTATAGAAGACCTCCTTCAAACTGGGCATTGGTAGCACACAGAGGCAGGCAGATCTCTGAGTTCAAGGACAGCCTGGTCTACAGAGTGAGTTCTAAAGCAATACAGAGAAAACAAAAAAAAAAAAAAATTTCCTTCTGTCATACTGAAAATCTTGCCAACAAACACCAAGATGTCCCAGGGTCTTTGAAATGTGTGTTGCTGCTGTTGGGGGAAGGGGCTGTTTTGTGATTTTTCTTCTTCTTTTTTCTCTGTGTAGCCCAGGTTGGCCTGGAACTAGCTATATAAAACAAGCTATCTTCCTGCCTCTTCCTCCCAAGTGCTGGGATTAAAGATGTGGACCACCATGCCTGTCCCTTTGTGGGTAAGCAAGGGTCTCCAGTAGCCCAGGGTAATCCAATTGTGGTGCTTTGAGTAAGAATGGTCCCCATAAGGCTCACATATTTGAATGCTTAGTCACCAGGGAGTGTCCTATTTGAAAGGATTAGGAGGTGTAGCCTTGTTGTTGGAATTGTGTCATTGGGGGTGGGCAAGCCCATGCCAAACCATGCAGATGCCTGTGTGCATGCATGAGTGTGCCTTCAGATCAGGGTATATATAGCTCTCAAATATTTCTCCAGCACCATGCCTGCTGCCAGCTTCCCACTATGATAGTAATGGACTAAACCTTCAAAACTGTGAGGAGCCCAACCCCATTAAATGCTTTCTCTTTTCTTTTTCTTCTTCTTTTTCTTAGTGAGTTGCCTTGGTCATGGTGTCTCTTCACAACAAAAGAACACTGACCAGGACACCAACTTACAATATATCGAATGACCTTGAACTCCCATCTCTTCTGCCTCTTTCCAAATGCTGGGATTTGAAGCATTCAACACCACATCTAGCTTTATTTGTTTGGTTTTGGTGTGTATATTCAGGCAGGCCCTTGCTCTGTAGTTCTTCCATTAAGAGATCCTTATGTAGCTCAGGCTGGCCTTGAACTTGACTGTCTTCCTTTCTCTACTTTGAGACAGGATTTCTCTGTGAAACAGTCCTGGCTGTCCTGTAGACCAGGCTGGCCTGGAACTCAGAGATCCACCTGCCTCTGCCTCCTGAATGCAGGGATTAAAGGTATGTGCCATCACCACCCAGCCTGTCTTTACTTAAGAGCTAGAATTACATGTATGACCCATCCCATTCATCTTTCAAATGTTTCTGATGTCAGATAAAAGAAAAAGGGAGATGGGTGCTGAGGAGATGATTCAGCAGTTAAGAGTCTGCGCTTGCAAGGTACCTAAGTTCAATTCCCTGAAGCCACCTGTAATTCCAGTCCAGAGGATTGGATGCCCGCTCCTGGCTTACATGGATGCTGTACTCACATACAATGACTCACACAGACATACACAATATATATATATATATATATATATGAAGTAAACTGGGGAGGGGAGGAAGGTGACCAAGCCACACCCTGGACTTCTTCACATTCATTTAGACCAATTATTCCTAACCTTCCTAATGCTGGGACCCTTTAGTACAGTTCAGTTCCTCATGCTGTGGTGACCCCCAACTATAAAATTATTTCCATTGCTACTTCATAACTGTAATTTTGCTGTTATGAATCACAATGTAAATATCTGATATGTAATTCCAAAGGGGCTGTGGCACACCATTTGAGAACTGGTGATTTAGACTAACCTGGACCTGTCCATCCCTGCAGGCCTAACACCGTCCTACTTACCCATACCTCAGAGAGGAAGATTAATAAGCTCTAAGTTCTGAGAGGTGCCAGGGGCCTATTCCTGACATCCTCTGAGGACACATCCTCTTACCCCAGCCACTATGAGAAAAAGGGGGTAGCAACCATAGGTTCCACTGTAGATACCTTGGCTACCACTAACTCCTGACATTCTTCAATCTACAATTAGGTTAAGATAAAACTTTTTTACAAACTGGGAGTGATGGCACATGCCTTTAATCCCAGCACTGGGGAAGCAGAAGCAGGAGGTTATCCGTTAGTTTTAGGTCATCCAGGGTTACATAGTGAGACCCAGTTTTACAAACAAAAACTTAGGAATCCAAATACTATACTTCAATGGCCTAAGGATGCTTCCTAATTAAAAAGTACTGTAGGTTAATCCCAGCACCTGGATACAGAGGCAGGCCAAGTTCCAGGCCAACCTGAACTATTAAAAACAAAATTACTGTAGGGGCTGGGATGTAGCTCAGTGCCAAACCACTTGCTTAGGACCTAAAACAAAACAAATACAAAAGGTAACTACAGTCAGGTCTCCAAACTCATCAAATTACATGTTGGATAAATGTAGCTTTATCAGTGTCAATCATACTGCAATAAAATAGTTTTAAGTAGCATTGAGTGTAGTAGCACATTTCTGTAATCCCAGTATTTAGAAGGCTGAGGCAGGAGGATCAAGA
Organism: Phodopus roborovskii; assembly: GCF_943737965.1. Lineage (NCBI taxonomy): Eukaryota > Metazoa > Chordata > Mammalia > Rodentia > Cricetidae > Phodopus > Phodopus roborovskii. Next base: position 41,942,475 of record NW_026126517.1, on the reverse strand, counting down.
ATTTGAGGTCATGATGACTAAAGCTACATAGTTTCAGGTTAGCCTAGCATTCTAAGCCAGCCTGGGTAATGTAGCAAGACCTTCCCAATATATAAACACCACACACACACTGCTCTCCAGAGACACTAATACTAATACCTAGCCATCAAGGACAATCACTAGGATTATCCAAGAGAATCTAAGCAGGATTTTCAGGGTCTATGTGACATCATCTGGTGCTCCATCAGGACCCACCTGGACCAAACAGGAACTTCAGTCTCTCCCCTTAATTCCCCACTGTCCTCTTTAGCCTTCAAAAGATATCAAAGCTTTTTTGGTTTTTCAAAACAGGGTTTCTTTGTGGCTTTGGAGGCTGTCCTGGAACTAGCCCTTGTAGACCAGGCTGGTTTCGAACTCATGGAGATCCACCTGTCTCTCCCCTGCCTCTCCTCCCGAGTGCTGGGATTACAGGCGTACACCACCACCTCTTGGCTGGTATCAAATCTTTTAACACATCTCAAATGCAAGAAAATGGCAGTTTCCTCCTTCACATGCTTTCAGGCTTTTCATAATTTCTCCACACACACAAAAAAAACCTATATCCACACAACCCTGCTCCCTTGTTTTGCTCTTGAAATAGGACCTCGTTATATAGCCAAGCTAGCCTTGAATGTAGGATTCTCCTGTCTCTGTCTTAGGAGTCACCCTTTCCCTTTGTACTCACTAACAACCTCCTACTCCACTCACTCTCATCTCAGGGAGAACTCACCTCCAACTTTCTGGTGTCACCACGGTCACACACACACACACACACACACACACACCCCCCCCCCCCCCCCCCCCCCCCCCCCCCCCCGAACCCCCACTTACAAACTTTCATCTGTATCCCAGAGAAGGAATCTGATGTTCACAATATGGATGAAGTCCCTTGGGTAGAGCAGAAAGCAAGCAGAGAAACCTGACTTACGAGGCAGTTCAAAGTAAGAGATTCCTCCTAGAACTGAGAAAACATCATTCTCCTGCAACCTGGTACCCTTAGGAAGTGAGGTGTTAAAAGTGGACAGTAGTTTTTACTTCTCTAGGCTAATCAATAGATGATTGAGAAGAGTCCGTTTCAGCCACAGCTGTAACTCACCAATGTTAACAGGATTATCTGGAAGAAGACTCTTAGGGATTGTAAAACTGACTGCCTGGGACCATCTAAAGTAAAGGAGACTAGTTCCCCCACCCCCACCAACCAAAAGGAGTTGGAGCCGAAGAGTTCCTGGGCTACCGGTCAGAATGCTGAGGTAAGACCAGAACAGACACTGGACACCAGAACATTACCAGCCTTCAGTTTTCTATTTAAAAACTTTCAATTATATCTTAATTTGTTTTCATGTGGTGGTGGAGAATGACTGCCAGGGTGCACATGTAGAGACTAGAGGGCAACTTCCAGGAATCCGTTCCCTCTTTCCACCATGTGGATTCCAAGGATCAGGGAGGTCATCAGGCTTGGTAGCAAACACCTTTACCAGTGAGCCATTTCACCAATTCTATTTTTTTTTTAAATATGAAATTCTTCATAAGATTTCACTTCTTTAACAGAGCCATGCTAATCTACCCTGTATTGTTCATACCCTGTAGTGTGTGTGCTACCAAAATGAGGAGCTGCTGAACACCAGAAGTCTGCTAAACACTAAATTCAAACCCATGTCCCTCTGCTGGTACCACTCAGTACTCTGAACCACCATGGCTATAAGCATACCTCAAGGCCCATAGGAGGAAGAGTGGTGAGACTCTACTTTTTTTTTAATATCCTATGCTCTCTCCCAGAAAGGAAATGTTTAAATTAGCCAAAACACTGTTGGGTGGTGGTGGCACAATCCCAGCACTCGGGACACAGAGGCAGGAGGATCTTTGTGAGTCCGGGACTAGCCTGGTCTAGAGTTCCAGGACATCAGGGTCTACACAGAGAAACCCTGTCTCAAAAAACAAAAGTAGCCAAGGTCCACATACTTTTTCCAACTCCTCAGTGTGTCCACATGGTTATTCTCACCCAGACCAGTGGGTCTAAGGATCTGGTCAGCCTTTCAATAAAAGTGTGAAGTCCCCTCTGAAGGCCAACCTCTTAACAGATGCAGAATTTGGAGATTCGAGCCTTGCGCAGCTTGAGGAGGTATTGCCCTCAATCCCAGGTTCAGCACAGGAGATGAGATCACAAACACATCCTCAAACACCACACCATCACTCCCCCCAATTCTCGGGGGAGAGTCTAAAGTTCAGGTAGATCAGGATGTGGTAAAGGACCCCAAGGCAAGGGACCTGCAGACATTAAGGTCCACAGAAGACAAAGCCAACAAGAAAACAAAACCAGCCACCACTCCAGAGATACTAGCAGAGATGTCAGGCTCTCCCTTCCCATCGTTTGAGTGAAGTGAATCGTTGCACATAATTCTCTGCCTCCTTGCCCCCAAAGCAGCATCCAAACCCAGATTATAAAGATGTCATGTCACTGGTGCACCGAGGCTGAAGCAGGTCTGCTGGCCTTGCCCAACACTGGGCCATTCGGTAGCAACCCACAGCACAACCGGCAAGAAACACCAGGGCCTCTGCGGTTTCTACCCCAGACCAAAGGGAAGGGCGCTAGGGCTGGATAACTGACCCTTGGTTTCCTGGGCAAGAGCAGGCCAGGGCGGGGCAGGAAGGGTCTCTCAGCCCTGGAGTGACACAGCACACGTCAAAGGAGCTCCCTAGGAGCCCAGAAGCCTGTCCCCTTGCCAAATTAATTCTGCCGCCTGCCTGCCTACCTAGATCCCATTCGCTGGTACCTTGAAAGTTGTTATCCCCTACATATGTGTCGTCCTCACCAGCCCATGAAACCGACAGGCGCTGGTGGTTCCTCGACACAGACTCATAACCTCTTCAGTACAGGGTGGTTGAACAAGATGATGTCACCTCTCTTTGGAGGATCGCACCCAGGACGGTTTGGGGTCCTGGCTTGGCTACTAGGTCAAAGGGCGGGAACAGAGACTACTTAGTGTTTCCAAGTTCTCCCTTTTCTCACTATCATTAAATTGTCGGCTCATCTCTGTGGAAGCCCGAATTCTGGGACTGACTGGTAGGAAAGCCCGCCAGCCCACTAAGACTACATACAGCTCTGGAGAACCAAGGCGCAGGGCAGCTGGTCGGGCCTCCAAGGTCATGGGGAGGGGTCAGGGTGGGAAAGGCTGGAGGGTGAGCATGCTTCCCGCATGCCCACCTCGAGAATCGCTCTCGGCTCCTTCCAGCCGGGGCGGGAGACCAGGCCACCCAAGGGGCGCTCCTCAGCCGAAGCGCGCGCTCGAGCCGGAGCCGGCGTGAGGAACGAGGGCTGCGGGCGTGGGACCCGTGAGGCGCCGCAAGCCCACCAAGGGGACACACGGATGGCGGCCGACGCGCGCCCTCCTCGAGCCCGGGAGGGCGGGGAGACAATGCCGGCCCCGCCGGGCCAGTCCAGGCCGCACGCCCCCGCCAGCTGGACACGGGCTGCTCCTCCCCGGGGCGAAGGGCAGCGGCGGGAAGGCGCCGGGAGCGGTGGCCCCGCGTGCCCTTCTCCCGCGCCCACCTCCGCGTGCACCTCACGCGCGCCGAGACCCGCGGCCGCACACCCACCTCCTCCTCCAGCGGGCCGCCGGGGCCCGAGCCGGTGCCCGCGCCGGTGCAGTGCTCGACGTCCGGCTTCACGTTGCTCATGGTGAGGGGGGTACGCGGAGACGGGAGCGGGACGCCCGGCCCCGAGGTGAGCAGGGGCGCGGCGACTGGAGCGCCCCCGAGGGGAGTGCGGGTTCGTGAGCTGACGGGCGGCGGCCGCGTCAAGCTAGGGAGAGAGGGAGGGGGGCCACATTAAGTTTGGCGGGTGCGGGAGGCGGCCGAAGGAGGGGAGGCACCGGGGACGCGAGCGAAGCCCGAGCAGCCGCCGCCTCCGGCTTTTCACTGCGGCCCGCGAGTGCGCCCGCGGCGGCGGGGGGCGGGCGCCGGGGAGGGGGCGGGCGCCGGAACCGGCCTCAGCTGGGGCCCGGCCCGCCCCTCCCCCGCCCCGCGGTCTCCGGGGGAACGCGCAGCCAATCCCCGTAGCCCACTGCGGGCTCGCCCCGGCCGCGGCCCCGGCTCCGGCCCCGGCCGCGGCGCTCCGGCCTCTCTGCCTTTCTCAGCTCGGGCGTTTTCCCCACTCCGCTTCCTAGGTCGACCCCCCTCTCCCTCTCTCTCCCGCACTTGACTCTCAAACACGCTCACCCCTCCCTTTCCCAAGACAAGTTTTTAAACTTTGATGAACTCTTTAAGAGAACTTTTCTTAAAGGAGCCGCGCGGGTTTGGGTGGAGCTTGAGGTGCCCGGCGCGTTGCATCCCCAGCCAGGGCTACCGTGCTCCCGGTTTCAAGACCTGACGCGGGGTTGCAGGCTGTCCCGAGCTCTCTGTTCATCCCCAAATTCCTTGTGGGGTCCGGCCCAGCGCGTTTCGTCGCGTGCGGCCGCTGGGGCCGGGTTCTGGGTGTGAAGGAGGGAGAGGGCGGCAAACACCTGATCTTGAGCGTGGCAGGGGTGGTTATGCTGAGTGACCTTGAGGAAATCACTTCCCCTCTCTGGCCTGAGGCTTCCAGCCCGGAGGGTGGGAATTAGAACACAAATTCTCCCCGCGTCCCCTCCCCCCTATCCCCGTCGACTCAAAAAGGAGAGGGAGCCTACTCGTTTTCCACTAGAGGAAGGGGTACCTCAAATGAACTAGAAGGTTGCGTTCGTTACCTCCACCCCACTTTTAAGACTGCTCACGTCTCGCTCTTTTTCCGCTCCAATTCCCAACCCCAGGATGGGGGGGAGGGAAGAGCGGCCTGACGCCTAGGGCGGGGACACCCAGACTCCCACCCAGTAGTGGCTGGGGCGCGGCCTTAGGGTCGGATTTTCTCCTGCAGTATAAATGCTGACCAGGACCGTCTGCTTCCTGCAGATTGTAGAAACCCTCCCCTACCTTAAGTCGCACTGTGAGAACAGTGGCCCTGAGTGCACTGTGGAGCTCCCCCCACCCCCCGCATCATCCTTGAGCAGCCATAGATGAAAGGTGAGGGGAGCTGACCCGGGTCTGGCGTCCCCAGGTGCGATCTGCTGCCCCGACCTAACGCTTGGGACTTGGGTCTTAGTATCGGGATTTGGGGCCACTCTCAGAGGCGGTGGACGTGAAAAACTTGATTTGCACCCCAGTACCAGTTAGAAACCTTGACCTTGGGCAGTGGCTTAGTCCCTGAGAACTTCCCTGTGCCGAACTGCCAAATACAGTTAGCTCCATCATGCGTGAGAGCTGTGCTGTGGCCGACCTTCCTGATACCTTGTCATCTAAATATGTCATCACACAGGTAAGCAAATTGAGGTTTTGCCAGTGATATAGTCACCCATTTGCGAAATATTTTTGAATCCCTACTGTGGCCTGGACGGGTGGGGGGGATTGCTATTCTATACTTACTGATGGCACAGAATTCCCACCACACCCTAGAAAGCGCTTGGTTCAGGCTGTGACAATCCGAGGTAGAGGCTGCACTTTCCCAGACTTTTCATACTTCCAGCTTCCCGCATCTCCAGGTGGTACCAATCAGGTGAGTCCTCAGATACCTCTACCACATTTTCCTCTCCTGCAGATCTTCCCTTAAGGCCCTTGAAGTCTTCCTTTGCCAAAGAGGAAGTCCCCTTCCTCCTTCCCCTCAGGAGCCTACTGAAGAAAAATTTGTAGCAGGGGCTTTTTCCAGAGAAGAAACCCAGTTTCTCTCTGTCCCTCTGTCCTGGAACTCGATCTGTATACCAGGCTGACCTCAAACTCACTGAGATCCTCCTGCCTCTGCCTTCTTCTGAGTGCTGGGATTAAAGGCATAGGCCACCACCGCCCGGCCCTAGTTTACTAAACTTAGGTATCCCCAATAGGGTTGACTTGAATTTTTCTAATAGAAGGGCATCTTGTAGGTAAAGGCTCCATTTTATAGAAGCTGAGGTCCAAAGAAGTAACAGATAAGGCAGAGAACTCTATTGGCCCCCATCATTGCACTTTTCATGTTAGGAAGATGGTAATGCTAATACACACTTTGTAAATAATTTAAAATATGAAAATGGAAAACAGTCCTTCGGTCTGGTGCACAAGATTATTATATACTTCTAGTCCTTTCTCTGTGAATACTTTAAAAACAAAAATTACACTCTATTCTGAACATACACTTTACACTTTTCTTGTAACAAATTCTTCACTCAATTTTTGGTGTCCGCCTCCCCAATTTTCCAGAAAGGGTCTGTTATGCTGAGTAGCTTGAACTCTTAATCCTCCTGCCTATGACTCCCAAAGTCTAGGATTACATGCATCCATCACTTCAAGCCACTGCACCCAACACTTCCCTTGAAATTATTTGTGGAGTTGGGACACACACGTGTCATGCTGCTTATGGGGAGGTCAAAAGGCAACTTAAAGAGATTTTTTTTCTCCTTCCTCCAGGTGCATCCCAGGAATGAAAATCCAGTCTATAGCCTGGATGGCAGACACCCTTACCTGCTGACCTGACTGGCTGGTGCCTTGTTCCTCCATGTTTATAGAACAGAGCTGGGTGTGTAGTACCAGCCTAGCATGTACAAAACTCTATGTACAATCTCTAGCACTGGGGGGGAAAAGATAGTTTCTTAACCCCATTATATGTTACCTTTTATTTAACATTACCATCTGTTTGTTTGTTTGATTGTCTTGAGACAGGGTTTCTCTTGTAACAACTCTGGCTGTCCTGGAACTTGCTCTGTAGACCAAGCTGGCCCTGAACTCATCAAGATCCTGCCTCTGCCTCCGCTTCCCAAGTGCCTGGTGTCATTAGGATTTTTGATACTGCCTACTAGATCAGTCCTCATCTGGCTGGAAAAAGGAACTGCAGTAGTACAAGTTCTGCTTCCTGCTTGGAGGGGGGAACTTTCCCCTGTCTCCCCAGCTGTGACTTGAGTAGCTCAGCCTCCAACAATCTCTCAAGTGCCCATCTTTCTTCCAGAGTCACCTCCTTGCTTCTCACGTTTCTGTTCCCTCCTTGCGGTCTCCCCTGTTCCAGTTTGCCTTCCTCAGTTCCTTCCTGTATGCTCACGTGCCTTCTCTCTTTCTTTTGACCCTGTGAATGCCTTGGTTAGGACTTTTGTCTACTTCTAATTCTGGGGAGTATCCTGCTGGAAGAGCTTGACCAGTGGTTCTCCATTAGTAGATCTCCAACAAACCTTAGTTGAATATTCCTGGGACTGCTTCTGTAGGATGCTTCAGGGTTGTCTGGTGCCTACACCCCTTTCTCTGATTTTTCTATGCATGTTTCTTGTTATTTATTGATTTATTTTGCTGGAGGGTCTCACTGTTTAGCCCCGAATTACCTGGAGTCTGTTATGCAGGCCAGGCTGTATAAGAGAACTCCACCTGCCTTTTACTCCTGAATGCTGGATTAAAGGCACTCCCAACCACAATGTTTGTTACCTTTTTTCTATTTTGAATTTTTTTTTGAGACAGGGTTTCTGTGTAGTCTTGACTGTCCTGAAACTCACTCTGTATACCAGGCTGGTCTCATAGATACCCCTGCCTCTGCCTCCCAAGTGTTGGGATTAAAGGCATTTGCAATATTTCATTCTTAAGAGTAGGAAAAAATTCCAGACACTGGCCACTCAAAAAGAAAAAAGAAATATGAAAAAATAAGATAGCTTCACTCCTGAGAAACACCACCCTCGAATATCTGGGCACTCCAAAGCAGATTGGGAATGGGACTTTAACTTTTCCGTGTAAAATATCCTGGGTAGGAACCCAGGTTGAGGATGAGCTTGAGGGTCAAAGGATGGGTATTTCTGAGGCTTATTGTGTTGGTCATTACTAATGGGATTAAGTTCCAGCCTTTTAGGTGAAAAGGGTATGGGGGGGGAGAGAACAAGACCTGCACTCTCTAGTTACATATTAGAAAACTGGAGCTCTGAAGTATTGAAGGAACTCTCCTAGCCCTTAGCAAATATCATTGCATGTCAGGGAAAGGACCTGAGTTTCATTGTCCAGCACTCACATAAAAAACACCTTGGTAATCCCAGTGGGGAATGGCAGAGATAGGATTCCTGAGTCTTATTGGCCAGCCTGGTCTTATCACCCAGCTCAGGTCCAAGTGAGATATTCAAAAAACATGGTGAACTAACTCTACTCCAAAGACATAAACATCCCTGCACACTTCCTTCCATCCCAGCACAGGAGGCAGAGGCAGGCAGATCTTTGTGAGTGTGAGTGTAAGGCCAGCCTGGTCTTACATAGCAACTTACAGGACAACCAAGGATACAAACATGGTACTCTGCCTGTGCCTGTGCGGTGTTGAGCAAGCCACTAGCTAACAATAAATAAGCTATAAAATTGAAACAGTAGTGCTCAATTGCAGGAATGTCAGGTAAAAGCTAGCAGTATTTGCTGGTCAAGTTAGACCTGGGTCATTTTCTTTTTTTTTTTTTTTTTTTTTTTTTTTTTTTTGGGGGGGTCCCTTATTCTGAGCCACTTTGTGAGCCTGGATCTCAAATTCAAACCAAAGACAAATACTACTACTACTCCCAGAGTAAATTTACCAGAAGACTTGGATCTGCCTCCAGGTGACCTGGCCACAAGACACCCTCAGGCAGGATATTTAATCTCCAAAGCTTTGTTTTCCTAAAGCAAAGCTAGAGAGGATAGCTTTCAGACTGTCAAGAGGGTCACTCTAGGTTCCTGAGTACTGAATGAGCTCCTAACCCTGATAATTCATTGATGGCCACAGAGTTCAAACCAGTGGGAGGCATGAGTATGAGGCCAGAAAAGGGATGGACTAGGAACTTCACTCCAGGCCCAGACTCCTAGAAAGACATTATCATCTCCCTTCCACACACTGAAAGGTGTTTTTACTGCCTCTATCCACTTTTGTCTGAAAGTTAGGAGACAAGCAGAAGAAAGAGATGTGTCATTCATCTTTATCTCCCGTCTGTGACTTCTGCAAGCCTTCTAGGTCCTGACTGGAGAGTTCAGGAATGACTGTTGAATGAGAGAAAAGCAAGTGTTCAGGGGCAAGGTGTGTGGTTTAGTGGAGTGTTCCTCTAGCATGCTGTGGTGGTTTGAATGTTTGTAGCCCTCACAGGCTGCCGTACTTAAATGTTTAGTTCCAAGATGGTAGATTATTTAGGAAGGATTAGGAGGCCTTGTTTCAGTAGGTGTGTCTCTGGGCTTTGCTGCCTGCAGATCAGGATCGCCTCTCAGCTACTGCTCCTGCACAGCCTGCCTGCCCCCATGCTTCCCACCATTTTGATGGCCTAATGCTCTAAAACTAGAAAGCAAGCCCCCAATTAGGTGCTTTTTTTAAAAAATTGCCTTAGTCATGTTGTCTCGTAACACATATGCCCAAAGTCCTGACTGTGATTCCCAGCACAGGCCTGTTGTCCCAGCAACTCAAGGTCAACCTCTGCAGTATGGTGTTTGAGCCAGCCTGGGTTACATGAGATCACATCTCAAATATTTTTTAAAGAGAGAGAGAAAGTAATAGGAAGGCTAGTGTTCCATGGGAAAATTCCTAGAAATATTTTTTAAATTAACATATCAGTGTCAGCTTCTCCTACCCCAAAATGAGAGAGAGTAGATTTCCAGGAACTTGCTTGGGGGAGACTACACGGGATGAAGAAGTAATACAAACAAACCATTTGTGGTAGCACATACCTTTAATCCCAGTGTTGGGAAGGCAGAGGCAGGTAAATCTCTTCAGGCCAGCCAGGGCTACAAAGTGACACCCTGTTTCAGAAAAAAAAAAAAAAAAAAAAAAAAAAAAAAAAACAACAAGAATCCAGAGAAGACCAGTAGGGGTGTCTAAGCAGGTCAAAGGTTTCTGGCCTTAATTAACACTGATAACCCTTCTCATGCTTCCTCCCAGCAGCCAGCACCTGGATTCCTGTGTAGGCACAGTGGTCTCTGCAGATAAAGGTTCAATGGCTGACATGAAGTCACTAGAGTTCACACAGAAGGTAACTGAGAGCGAGTTCATTTTCTCTCCCAAAGGTCAGTTCTGGTGCCATTTCTCAGGAGCTACCATCCATCTTGGTGGTTTTGTTTTTTGTTTGGCTAGTCTGTTGGGTCACGGAGTCCCAGGGATCATCCTGTCTTTACCACCCAACCATGAGACTATAAGCATGTAGCACCACGCTGGCTTCTGACAGGGGTTCTAGAGATGGAACCGTTAGGGGTTTTTGGCTTTTGTTTTAGGGTCTTTTTATGTAGCCCAGGCTGGCCAGGAACTAACAATCCTCCTGCCTCTGTTTCCCTTCCTATCTAATGTTAAAAGCAGATAGTAAGTACTGATCTTAAAGTGCAGACACCCATATTTATACATTGGAAACAGACTCCCCAGGTTCATACGTTAATAGTACTTGTAGCTCTAGGCTGCTGAACAGATATTGGTGCCATGTTCTTGGACTTACCAGTCTCTAGAACCATGAGCAAGATGAACCTCTATTTGCAAATTATCTAATCTTGGCTGTTTTGCTACAGTGACACAATGAACTTAAAGGGTAACTAGAAAAACAATAAAGGTGATAAGCATTTCCCCCCCCCCCACAGGAGGCTGAGGTAGAAGGATCTTGCTTGAATTTAGGCTAAGAAAGAAATTTTCTTTCTAGGAAAAAAATAAAATTAAAGATCTTTTCATATGGAAGTCTAAGTGATTTGTTTTGTTCAAAAACTCTGGTTTTGTTTTTGTTTGAAATGGGTTTTAAGTTCTGGCATCCATTAAGCAGCATTTGCTAAACTTTTACTGGCTGTTGAGTCTTTCCCAGGGGAACCAAAGGTCACTGAAAATACCTCTCTGGCCTGCTTCCCTGCCTGACTCCCTGACCTCCACCCTCTCAGCCAGACAAATGACAGAATTGTTCACCAGGTATGGCAGGCTGGCCCTACTAGCACAATTTTTCATGAAAAGGCAAAGGAATTAATTATGGGGGTCATTGCAATTGACTGGTGTCTTAGGGTTTCTTTCTATTACTGTGAAAAGACACCATGACCATGGCAACTCTTATAAAGGAAACATTTAATTGAGGAGGCTTGCTTACAGTTTCAGAGGTTCAGCCCATTATTGTTGAGAGGGGGAGCATGGGGTGTGCAGGCAGATGTGATAGTGGGGTAGCCGAGAGTCCTACATCTTCTCAGCAACAGGAAGGCAACTGAGACACTGGGGGATATCCTGATCATAAGAAACCTCAAAGCCCGCCCCTACTTTGACATACTTCTATGACACACCCACTCCAACAAAGCCACACCTCCTTTTGGGGGCCAGTTACATTCAGACCACCACAGCAGTGTCCAGTGGGCAGAGTGGCAAGTCCTGGTGCACTGTGTAAAATGAGGTGGGTCAAGCAGAGGAAGGCAGCTTGTACCCTTCTTCTGAAGTTGTCAGTGTAGCTCCTATGCCCTGCATTTTTTACTCCCATGAGTGGGAGGGTACACTCATTCTAAGAATTTAAAAGCAGTGGGAGAGAGCAAAACCCTAACCTAGATACCTCCTCAGTGGTGGGTACAGGGAACTGCAGATCATAGAACTGTCAAAGGGGTCATACATATCTAGGGTTAGCTGACCCCATTTTTACCTATAGACCAGAATTTATTATTATTATTTATGTGCATGTGTCTGAGTATCTGCCATGTATGTGGAGGCAACAGAGGGTATCAGAACCGCTGGAGCTGGAGTTACATTGGTTATGAACGAGCTTATGTGGGTGCTGGGAATTGAACTTGGGTCCTCTGGAAAAGCAGCCAGCACTCTTAACCACTGAGCCATCTCTTCATTCCCTAGACTTAGTTTTTGAAAAAGGCCAATTCATGAGCTTTATCTAAGAATATATCTAGGGGGCTGGAGAGATGGTACAGAGGTTAAGAGGTCCTGAGTTCAATTCCCAGCAACCACAGGTGGCTCACAACCATCTATGAGGAGACCTCATCCCCTCTTCAGGCATACATGTAGGCAGAACACTGTATATAGAATAAATAAGTAAACCTTAAAAGAAAAGAAAAAAATATATCTAAATGCCTTAGAAATTTCCTAGTGTCCCAGCAACTAGAACCCAAGGGCCTAGATCCATTTGTCTACACCAAACATTTGAATTTCCGCTGAAAGCTAACCCCATGGCACAGAAATTGAGGAGTTCACAGTTCCCACACCATGATTCTCACACTGCTGTGCCTTTAGCCATGGTTACAGAAGAGCTTCCCAGATGACACCAGTGCTATTAGCATTTGTTGAGTGCTTGTCCATTGACTCCTTTTTGTTGTTTGGTTTGGGTTTTTTTTTTTCAAGACAGGGCCTCACTATGTAGTTCTGGCTGACCTCACTGTGTAGGCCAGGCTGGCCTAGAACTTACAAAGATCTGCCTCTCAAATGCTAGGATTAAAGGCATGAACCACACTGCAGGGCCTGCCTTGGCTACAGATCAAGTTCCAGGTCTGGCTCCATAGCTACTGAAAAACCTTGTCTTGAAACACACACAAGCACCACCACTGACCAGTGTCCATATACTTTCTCTCTCTCTCTCTCTCTCTCTCTCTCTCTCTCAAGATACAAAGTTATTAGCATTTCTTATTGGCTAGCTCTGTCTTAAATATTAACTCATTTCTATTAATCTAAGTATTTCCATGTGGTCTTATCTTACTGGAGAGAGAGGCCAGCATTCTGCTCTCCCCGTCCTACATCTTGAATCTCCCATTGACTTCTTAACATAGTATGTAGGCTTCTGAGTTCAGAGTGGAGATGGACCTGCACTTGTTATACTTAATATTTGTTTATAGTACTTTAGGCAAAAGACTAGCAGCTCAGTCTTAGCTTCTTCATCCATGAAATGAGCATAGTACCTGTCTCACATGTTGGTGTGCAGTCAAATGAAACTGTATAAAGAGCAAGGGCAGGCTAGGCTGTTCTCCAGTTAAACCCAAATCTGTTTCCCTGTGACTTTACTCAGCTTTTCCCTACATGGTAACCATGGCTGCCTCAGTGCCCTCTTCAGACAGCAAGCCCTCTTACTAACATCTAACCATGATTGTCTGCTATTCTGAATTTGCACTAACGGGGCAGAAGCATTTGGGGAGGGAGATTCTGTCCAGCTGGACCAGGCCTCTGGCAGTTCCTTGGGAATACAGGCATCATAGCAGTGTGAATACTCTGTGGACAACCATGCTCTGCAGGGAAAAGCGCTCCTGTGCCCTGCTAGTAGACCACAAATGCAGGCAACCAGCTGTATGCTGGGCTCTCTTTTCTGAGCCCACTTACTCCTCATTACTGCTCTGTGAGGTGATTTTTCTGTTTTACCTTGGTTGTACAGAGAGGTCAAATAACCAACACAAAGATGCACAATTACAACTTGAACCCATGATGCCATGTGCACACTCCTGAGACCGGAGTGCAGGAAGCAAATTTAATCTGAACCCGAGATCTCTGAGTCCAATTTGCAGTTTTCTCCCAAGAATTATCTAACGAAAGATTTGCTAATTTCTTATCTCACAATAAATAATAATCTCCTGCATTTACAGTATACTCCACTTCCATGAATATATGCCTTCTTCAATTTTGTGAAGTCAGTGTTTCCATATGAACAAAACCTACATGTGAGTTAAGGATGGCCAGCTTGGGCTACATGAGACTTGTCTCAAAAATAAATAAATAAATAAATAAATAAATAAATAGCTTAAACAAGCAAATGCTGCACAAAAGAATATTGAAAATAGTCTGACAGTAGTGGTGACACATGCCTTTAATCCCAACACTCAGAGGCAGAGGCAAGTGAACCTCTGTGGATTTAAGGCCAGCCTGAGTTCCAGGACACATGGAGAAACCCTGTCTGAACAAAGAAAAAAGAATATTGAAAGTAATTTGAGCCAACTACAATGGCACATCCCTGTAATCACTGTACTCCAGGAGCTAAGGCAGGAGGATTACAAGAGTAAGCCTACCCAGGATGTATACAACCAACACACAAAGAGTTAAATATATGATTACTCTGTGACCAATAGGGGCCAAAGACATAACTCAGTGGAAGAGCACTTGCCTTACATTGTTGGAGACAGAGTTACAGCAAATGGCAACTAGTGTTCAACAGGCAGAAGAGTGATTCTCTGATGGGGGGCCCCACTTGGCACAGCCATGGGGTCACTGTCTGTGGATAATTTTTATCATTGCCTGCAGTTTCTCTCATGATTCACTTCATTTCTTTCCTAAGAATAGCTTGTGTGTTTATCTCATGAAGATATTCCCTATACTAGGCACATACATTTGTGGGTGGTCAAGAAGATGACTTATCTCCACACCATGTTCTCCATATTACTGTGAGAGTCTTAGAAGCCTAACCCTGACAGTATGATTTGGCCAGACAGAAGTCCTTGTGATCACATGAGGAACTTTCACAGAGCAGAATTACTTGTATCTGTCCTTGTTATATCATAGTGCTTTAAGGGATCAATAGTACCTATCTAACCATGTCCAGAGATTATTAATAACACTTAAAAATGTAAAATAATGCATGTATGTTTTGCCTTTTCCTTAGATCTCTCAATGGTTTGGTTTTCTCCCTTTGTAACCTGTAGCAACCCCTTTGAGACATAGATGGAACCTCCCCACAGCTGCAGCTGTGTTAGCTACAAACTAGCTGATAAGTTTTGCTACTTATCTTCAAAGAATGCCTGTGTCCCTAAGAATTTTCCTTGTGGTTTCTTTATAAGTAACAAGTTGCTGGTGAATGGATAAATACATATGCTGGGAAATTTGTTACAGGAGAAGAAATAAGATTAGAAGAGTAAAAGGTGTAAAGAAGAAAAAAAATGTAGAATAATTGGAACAAAAATGAATTGGAACAGAGATCTGTAACTGGAATTAGAGTTGAGTCAGAGAATTAGAGCTAAGAGATTGTAGACAATTAGGGCAAAACAATTAGAATTAAAGCAAACAATAGAGAAACATGACTGAAAGTGTAAGCATGTGAGACTTTTTCAGATTAGTGCTATCCTAAGATCCCTTTCAATAAGCTGAGACAACTAACCTGAACCTTGGCAGGAAGTCAGCAGAGTGGAGTCTGCTGGCTCCCAAAATTACATGTGCAAGGCCCTGGATTTGATTCCTAGTGCCAGCAAAACAAAATAAGAAACTAGATGTGAGCTGGGTATTGGTGGCATACACCTTTAGTCCCAGCACTCAGGAGACAGAGGCATGCAGATCTCTGTGAGTTCGAGGACAGCCTGGTCTATAAAGCTACACAGTGAAACCCTGTCTCAGAAAATAAAAAAATAAAAGTAACTAGATATGATCCAATAATTCCAGTACTGGTATATAGTTCAAATAATTGATGAACAATTTCTCTTCAAACAAACCCCAAGTGTGAGTATTCATATTAGTAAAACATCCTAAATGTTTGCCACCTGGAAAATTCATCAACAAAAAAGAATGGGAAGTGAAAAAATATGGGAGGTGAAAAAAGACAGAGTCAAAAGGTCACATTGTATAATTCCATTTATAATGAATATTCACACTGGCTGGTATTTAATCTCAACACTCCTCAGGAGGCAGAAGCAGGTGGATCTCTGTGAATTTGAGGCCAGCCTAGTCTACAGAGCTAGTTCCTGGATAACTAGGGCTATATAGAAAAACAAAAGCAAAAATAATATCCAGAAAGAGGCAAGACTCAAGTTAGAATTTGCTGGGAGCTGAGGAGATGAAAACTAGGAGTCATTGGTTTGGGATTTTATTCTGGTGGAAGGACAGCGGTAAGACAGGAATGATGATTAAAAACAATTAATATAGGGCCACCAAAGTGCCTCAATGGGTAAAGGCACTTGCTCTTTAGCCTAATGACTCAGGTTCAGTCCCCAGGACCCACATGGTGGAAGGAGAGAATGGACTCCTTTAAGCTGCTTCTACAGGTGCTGCATTCAACAACAATATGAACATGTTAAAAAGATTAATTTTGTGTTAAGTGAATTTTAATCATTCTGACCAAAGGAATATCGATCCCTCAGATAGAGTTCATTAAGCATTAAATCTTCCAGTCCCTAGTCTTGTCCTCCAGCATGTGTACAAGGATGGGATGCCAGAAACAGACATTTGTATGTATAGTTTTTGTGTAAATGATAACAGCTTGCATGCATTGTATCTTGTTTCTGTTTCTCAGCAGAGAACTTGGTAGTGGACTCTGTATCTGGGATTCACACTAGCCAGAATGCTGTAGTCATTCTGGTTTGTCATCTAGCTTCTTCCAGTTGACATTTAGGTTTTTTGCTTTTTTTTTTTTTTTTTTTTTTTTTTTGGTTTTTTTCCCCCTCTAATCTGTTCCTATTTTTCTTTGTTTGTTTTCCCTTATTTACTTACTCACTTATTTATTTTGTTTTCCTTGTGTAGCCACCCTTGGTTTTCGAGACAGGGTTTCTCTATGTAGCCCTGGCTGTGCTGGCACTTGCTCTGTAGACCAGGCCTTCAACTCACAAAGATCCACCTACCTCTGGCTCCCCAGTTATGGGATTAAAAGCATGGGCCACTGCTGCCCAGCTATCTTTTGCTATTTTAAACAAAGATACTTGGTTTTATAGTTGGAAATGATATCTTTTTTCTTTCCCCCATCCCATCCCCCTTTTTTCCTTTGCATTGCTTAAGATTGGATTTAGCTTCCTATCTTTCTTTCTCCCTCTTCAATGCAGGTGATGAACTCAGGGCATTCTAGGCAAGTGCTCTGCTCCCTCCCTCAGCTCAGCTACAGGGTCTATGCAGCTGCAAAAACAGTGCCTGTTTGTTGTACACATTTCAAAGAACTCTGAAGTTCATATGCCAAAAGTGGGAGAACCGACCAGACCCCAGTCCCATTCCCCAGAGTTGGATCTGCCCCCTCTTCCTCGGCTTCCCTTCCTGGCAGTTTCTGGCTGTTGGCCTGCAGCTTTTCCTGTCTGCACAGCCCAGTTCCGGTGTTCTCTCCTCCTGCCCCACCCCCACCCCATTCCTTTCTCTTCTTTTAAAGAGTTTTCCCTAGTGTCCCTCTTTGTTCCTAGGACCAGAATTGGAACTAATGTTTATAGTCAGATATACTTGTTGTCTGTGGTGGCACATACCTTATCTCTCTACTTCGGAGGAGGATTGCAAGTTTGAGGCTAGTTTGCACTACATAGTGAGACCCTATCTTCAAAGAAACATAGCAACTACAAAACAAATAAATAAAAAACATATATGTGTACATAGGTGTACATATACATAATGACTTACAACCACCAGACTCAGCCACAGCTAGTTCTACCAAGTGTTTTCAAAACTGATCTTGGGCCTATAAGAGGGTTCAGTAGAAGTTAGCACTTGTAGCCTGAGCACAAGAGTTGAATACCTACACCCTCATGATGGAAGCAGAGAACCAGCTACCACAAATTGTCCTCACACATGCCTGCTATGGCATACACAGTAAATGTTTCATTTTGTTTTTGTTTTTTGTTTTGTTTTGAGACAAGGTGTAGATCAGGTTGGGCTTGAATTTCACTAAAATCTGCCTCCCAAGGGTTGAGATTAAAAGTGTTACAGTAATTGGTGGTAGCACAAGCTTTTAGTCCCAGCACTTGGGAGGCAGAGACAGGCGGATCTCTGTGAGTTTGAGACCAGCCAGGCCTACAGAGTAGAGTGAGTTCCAGGACAGTTCCAAAGCAGTTCCAAAGCTACACAGAGAAACCCTGTCTCAAAAAAAAAAAAAAAGGAGGTGTTACAGAGATGACTCTCCAGGTTAAGGGCACTTCCAGAGGTCCTGAGTTCAATTCCTAGCAACTACATGGTGGTTCACAACCATCTATAATTAGATCTGGTGCCCTCTTCTGGTATAAAGGCATTAGAGCACTCATATACAGTAATAAATACTTTTTTTTTTTTTTTTTAAAAGAAAGATGGATAAAATAGAATACTCACGGTCAAAAGGTGAGGAGCTTCTTGTTTGATTCTTTTGTTTGTTTGAGACACAGTTTGAGACACAGCTGTCCTGGAACTTGCTCTGTAGCCCAAATTCAGAGATCAAACTGCCTCTGCTGGGATTAAAAGTATAGGCCACCACTACTAGCCAATGTTTTTCTTTTGTTTTTTGTAATGTATGTTTTTCCCGCTGCAGGTATGTCTGTGTGAGGGTGTCAGAAACCCTGGAACTGAAGTTGAAGTTATAGGCAGCTGTGAGCTGTCATGTGGTGCTAAGAACTGAACCTGAGTCCTCTGGAAAAGTAGTTAGCTCCTAATCGATGAGTCATCTCACCAATCACTGCAGGCAAATCTTTTTGTGTGTTTGTTTGTTTTGAGACAGAGTTTCTCTGTAGCTTTGGAACCTATCCTGGACTTGCTTTGTAGACCAGCCTGGCCTGGGATTAAAGCCACCACCACCCAGCCAGGCCAATCTTAAGGAGGCATTTTCTCAATAAGATTCCCTGTTTTTTATGGTGACATCCCTGCCAGAGCTGCAGCTGAGGGTCATGTCTGGGTCAGCGGTCCTGCAGCTAGGGTCTATGTTGGTGTCTGTGGCCTGTGTCAAACTAAGGGGACCACAGGTGATGAAATCAGAGGGCCATGCTGAGTAAGCCCCACCCTTTGCTGCTTCTGACCCTCATGAGAGAGCTGCCCTTGGAGGGATGGTCCTACCCCTTACCACATTCAAGGAAGAACTGACTCTGATATCAACATGCAGGGGAGCTGGCTCTGTACCTCCTTGGACTGACCAGCTCAGCTACCACCTAAACCCACAGCTGGGCCTTGAGTTGGCCCGCTGTAACAATACCCCACTCAGGACCTGCTTGTGAAGGGATTGGTCCTGTAGGAAGATACCCTCAGGATCAGCATGACTATCTGAGAAGAGTTTCAGTGAGGATCTAGTGATGATGATATGCCTGAAAGCTGAGGCCTCAAACCAGACCAATTGCAGTGAACATTTGCAAATAAAGTTGGTTGTACAAAAGGGTGTACTGTGTGACACACTGCAGCTCCCAGTGCACAAAGACAAATGAAGTGTAGAGAGGTAGGGAAGATAGGGAATCAAAGAGGTTGTGTGTGTGTGTGTGTGTGTGCTTGGTTTGGTTTGAAAGAATTCTCTTCTGGGGAGCAATGCAGGGGGGAAGGGAGGATATGAGGGGATTAAGAGGTGAGCATAATTACGGCTCAGGATGTGAAATTCCCAAAGGATCAATTAAATTGTATTAAGTTAAAAAAAAAAAAAAAAGATTCCAGCAGGGCATTGGTGGTACACACATTTAGTTTTAGCACTTGGGAGGCAGAGGCAAGTGGATCTCTGTGAGTTAATAAAAACATCCTGGTGTACATAGTAAGTTCCATGATAGCCAAAGATACACAGAGAAACAATGTCTTGGGGCGGGGAAAAAAAAAAAAAAAAAGATTCCCTTTCCCCAGATATGTCTAGGTTTGTGTCAAGTTGGTAAAAACTAACCAAGACATGTCTGTATAATTATGACCATAAAGAGCTATTTTCACAGGACTCTGTCTGTTATAGCTACTACACAGTCAGTCCTTGTAACTCTAGTAGGAAAGCAGCCATATGGAGTAGAAAAACAAGTAAAACATGCCACCAGACTGTGTGTCAACCTGTGCTATAGAAAGCATGTAACCTGCTAGTAACACACGAGGGCTCTGTGCATTAATTCCTTTGTCATGAGGAAGCTGGGATTGTTCTTTATCTCATTTGAGTCTTAGACCCCATTCAGATTCCCCAGAACCTTCACAAACATGTAAGTCTGTGAGCCCAACTGGAGAACAAGGTGTGTGATTGGTTTGGTTGTTTCTGAGACAGGGCAAGGTCTCTCTATGTAGCTCTGGCTGTCCTGGAACTCCCTATGTAGACCATGCTGGCCTTGAACTCAATCTGTCTGCCTCTGCTGGGATTACAGGTGTGTGCTTCCATGCCCAACTAGAGAACAGTTATTAAAAAGGTCTGGAGAGATGGTCCAGTGGTTAAGACCATTTGTTTTTCTTGCAGAGGACCCAGGTTTAATTTCAGCACCTATGTGGTGGTTCACAACCATCTGTAGCTGCATCGCCCTCTTTTGGCCTTGGCAGGTACTTTGTGTTTATAGTACACAGACACATGGAAGTAAGCAAGCAAATGAAACACCAAACATAAAATGTTAGGGAAAGAAAAAAAATTAAATGTATCTGTGTTATTTATCTATATCTTACTGTACTATGATTTTCTTTTTTGTTTCTTCTTTATTTTTCAGACAGGGTCTTGCCATGTGACCCTGGTTAATGTGGAGTCCCATATATAGACCAGGCTGGCCTTGAATTTGTAGTAATCCTCTGGTCTCAGCCTCCCAAGAGATAAGATTACAGGCATGTGCCATTAAGTACACACACACCTCTTTTTGAGACAGGCTGGTCTTGAACTCACTATGCAGCAATGGATGACCTGGTCTCCTGATGTTCCTGCCTTTATCTACCAGCAGTGCTTGGATTACCAGTGCTTGCCATCATCACCATCTGATTATCTGGATAGTTTCCATGTGTGAGTAGGATTTTCATTTAGATGCTTTGCATCTCTACAGTTTCCAATTGTTATGCTTTGTGTCATTTTCCTTTGTTTGCAGTGCTGAGGTTGAATATGAGGGCCCTCATGTTACACAGTGCTCTGCCCCTGCTCTCCATTCTTTTATACATATGGAATATGTGCAACCGTGTACATATTCTCCATTTTTAGTTCTCTGACTCTGGCCCTTGCATGTTCTTCTCAATGAAGAGGGGCCGCTAGACTGCTCCAGAGCACCTCCGCCCCAGGCTGAGGTCTGGAAACTGTTTAGGCAACATGGTGGGACCTTCACAAAATTTACCTAGTTGTTTCCTACTGAGCAGTCACTATCTTTCCTTGTCTGGCTTCAAGTGTTTTTCAAATAAAGTGGATGGAGATGGTATTTATGTGTCTTACGTGGCAATATAAGTCATCTAGACTGTAAGCAGAAACACTTCTGTTTGTGGGTTTTGTGGTTATTTTTGTTTGCTATTTTGGTTGTTTTCAGAAATGGTCTTGCTGTGTAGCTCAGACTAACCTTGACCTTAAAACGCTCCTGCCTTGCCTCAGTGCTGTGGTTATAGGTGTGTGCCACCATGTCTGGCTCTGATCATTTATTTATTTGTGTTTTTGAGACAGGGTTTCTGTGTGTCCCTGGCCATCCTGGAACTAGCTGTGTAGACCAGGCTAGTCTCTAACTGACAGAGATCGGCCTGGCTCTGCCTCCCCAGTGCTGGGATCAAAGGTGTGCGCCACCACCACCTGGCTCCTATGATCATTTATTTTTTATTTGCTGAATTGGCTTTATTAGAAGGGAGTTTGTGACATGCCCACTTTACACTGGTCTTAAGGTTCTGCAAATATACAAAGCTTTCCTATCAGGGCTTTATATAAATTCTTTTCTCTGTCTAGAATTGTCTTTGTAGCCATATATCCCTTTTTCATCTGAACAGAGGCCTTCTTAGAAGGGAAGTAGTGGTGCACACTTTTGATCCCAGCAGTAGGGAGGCAGAGGCAAGTGATCTCTGTGAGTTTGAGACTAGCCTGGTCTATAGAGCGAGTTCCAGGACAGCCAGAGCTATACAGAGAAACCCTGTCTTGGGGGGAGGGAGGGAGGTTTTCTTAGACAATTCTATAGTACTGAATTTTTATTTTGTCTTTTTCAGCCCAGGCTGGCCTCAAACTTGGAAACGATCTCAGCCTCCCAATTACTGGAAGTCAGGCAAGAACCACCATACTCAGCTGCTTCTACTAGACTGTAGGCAGGAAGTTCTGTTTAATTTCCTGTAGTCATTTCAGGGCCAGGCATAGTATACATGTATGTTTGTGGGTTTTTTAAATTTCTATTTGTGTTTATTTTAAGGTGAGTCTCATGTAGCCCAGGCCTTGAACTTACTACGAAACCCTTAAACTCCTAATCTGCATACCTCCACCTCCCGAATTCAGAGATTACAGGTGTGCAAAATCATACCCAGCTTCCAAGCATTTAATTTATTAATACTAAGATGAATGAATGAGTACGTGAAGGAATGAGTGTTTGAGCTCTTCCTAGTGCTTGTCACATAGCAATACAATCACACTGGGGACACTCGGCTCATAGGAGCACGCCTCTGGACTCTGACTACATTTGACCCTCCCTCAGCCGTGCTGTCTCTAGTGATAACAGCGGCCCCTGCATACTGGCCAGAGGAGAACTGACAGGTGAGGCTGATGAGTTCCAGGCCCAAGCCTTGGGCCTCACATAGACCCACAGAATGGGATGCTGGGCAGGAGCCAGAGCTAAGCTTCCATGATGTCATTGTCTTCAAGGGACACCTCCCTCCCAGCCCTTCTCAGTGCTGCCTGCCACTCTGAAGAAAGTCTCAGCCAGGCAGAGAGGTCCATGCCTCTAATCCCAGCAGAAGCAAACCAGAAGAATCACTGAACATTTGATGCCAGCTTGTTCTACATAGTGAGCACAAGCCAACTAGGGCTCCATAGTATAGAGAGTCTATCACAAGAGCAAACAAATGAAGGATACAGCCTCTTTCCTGGTTCTGGGTCCAAACCCATTTGTGACCACTGACAACTGTTAGAATACACCAGGCCCTGAGTTCAGTCTTTAGGACCAAAAATCAAAGCAACTATTGGCTTATTGGCAGAACAAGAAAGAAGTTGTTTGATAAAGTGAAAAGTATTCCTTAAAACATTTTTAACAATTCTCAGTGAGCTGGAGAAAACTCAGGACACTTCTGTCTCAAACTCCTAACTTTTGTCAAAGGAAGAAATAGATTTCAATGGATGATGCATGTAGGTTGTTTAGCATCGTGTTTGAGACTTTGTGTTTTTACTTTATCTTCTGACCACTTCTAGCTAACCGCTTAAGATTGACTTCCCTGGCTGGGTAATGGTGGCACACACCTTTAATCCCAGCACTTAGGAAGCAGAGGCAGGAGGATCTGTGTGAGCTTGAGGCCAGCCTGGTCTACAGAGTGAGTTCCAGGACCAAGACTACACAGGAAACCCTGTCTCAAAAGACCAAACTATGTATTTATCATATATAGTATTCTGCATGCAGATATGCCTGCACGCCAGAAGAGGGCACCAGATCTCATTATAGATAGTTATGAGTCACCATGTTTGCTGGGAATTGAACTTAGAACCTCTGGAAGAGCAGGCAGCATTCTTAACCCCTGAGCCATCTCTCCAGCCCCTCACCATAGGAATTCTGGGATTTCACTATATCACCGGGTTCTGGAGATAAACTCAGGATGCTTTTCCTTGTTGAGCCAATTCCTCAGCCCTATTTTCTTTCTCTTTTTTAAAATTTATTTATTTATTATGTATAGTGTGCTAGCTACATATTTGTCTGCACACAAGAAGAGGGCATCAGATCTCATTTTAGATGGCTGTGAGCCACCATGTGATTGCTGGGAATTGAACTCAGGAACTCTGGAAGAACAATTAATGCTCTTAGCTTCTAAGCCATCTCTCCAGCCCCATTTTCTTTTTCTTTATTTATTTAAGTATTTTTGTGTAGTTTCACTGTATTGCCCAGGTTGGGCTCAAGTATCCTCCCATGTAATCCTCTTCAGTAGGTAGGACTACAGGCATGCACCACTTTATCTAATCTTACTATTTTGTGTGTGCATTGATGAGGTGCCAGCTTGTATGCATCATTTGACTCTGGCCTAGGATAGAATATGCACCCTGTGTTACTGATGAGGAAACTGAAACTTGAAAGTATGTGACCTCCCCAACATTTATAACTCATTCAGTGTTCAGACCCTGCTGAACCTACAGGTTCTGGCTTCTCTCCGTTCCTCTCTCTCTCTCTTTATCTCTCTCCCGTCCCTTCTTCCCTCCTCTCTTGATTTTTTGAGACAGGATTAAGGGTCCAAATAGCTTCTTTTCCCTGTCAGCTCATCCTCCCTGGACCCTAGAGGCAGTGCTGTCCTGAGAGTTCATTTGGTCAGTCACTGAAACAAGGGAAGATGATCAAAATTTCTAGTTTGCAATCTTCCCTGAGGCTTGACTCAAGTGTTTTTACAGTTGGCAGTAAAAATGCTTCTCAGGGTCAAAGACAATCTGGCATAAAAGCCACAGACCCTGCCACTCCTACAGCAAGTGTCCTGTTAGTGGGGTCTCCAGGAGCCCCCAGTTCTGCATTCCCACAGGATGGAACGGGCTGTAGGTGGAGGCAGGAAGGTTAAGTCCCCTCACTCTTAGGCCTACAGAAGGGGACTGGCCTGTCTCAAAAGGAGTGGAGCATGAGCCAAGCCAGTCTGAGTGAAGAAGCCTGGGGTTGGAGTGGACAGCTCTACTTTCTAGTAGAGAAACTAAGGGCAGTAAACAGACACCAAGCATTGCTCAAACTCCTCAGAGAAAGGTCTCTGAAGCACTCAAAGTGAAAGGATTGTTTTGCTTTGTTCCGTTTGAGATTTATCTTTGTGTGTGTGTGTATATGTGTGTGTGTGTGATCATGTATGTGTCTGATGTGGGTGTGGGAGCAGAACTCAAATCCCCTGAAAGAACAGCAAGTGCTCTTAAATGCTAACCCATCTCCAGACCCCATGGGAGAAGTGTTACAGTCCCTGGCAGGTGGAAATCCAATCCAGGAGAGCAAGCTATACACTGGACGATGAGATAGATTGTTCTGAGTCAGGCTTTGAGGAACCTGGAAGGTTCTAAAGCATTAGAAATTACTAGGTTATGTGCAGGGCATTTCTTCAAAAGGAAGAGAGCAGTGGCCAGAGATCCTGGAGAATCTGAGCAGGCTCTGAAGGCAGGCTGTCATCTATGAGAGTGTGGCTGGACTGGACTGGCTGGATAGAGGTCTGTACAGGATCTCAGGGATGTGGTTCAGTTGGAGAGAGTGCTTGCCTAGCATGCTCGAAGCACTGAGTTCAGTCCCCAGTGACATATAAACTGGGCATCTAGATGCAAGCCTGTAGTCATAACACTGGGGAGGTGAGAGGCAGAAGAATTGGAGGCCAGCAGAGACTACATGAGACCTTGTCAAAAAACAACCATATAATCCATCCATGTGGCAAAGGCCCAAAGAGGGAAGGAAGTTTGACCCAAGGGGTTAATAGAGCCTTACTATAAAGACCTCAAGTTTAAAGACAGCCCATTAAACAGAGTTCACTTCTATGCAGCCCCCCAACATAGGCATTGAGCCTGGCTGAATCTTTTATAGTATACCCCAGAGATTAAGCTTCATGTGGGGTTATCTGGAGTCCCAGTCAGACCCACCTAAGCCTAGTTCTCACTTTGGGACCCCCAAGGGCTTCCTCCCCATTCTCAGGGCCGCAGTCTGCTTATTTGTACTTCCAGGCCATTGGATTGGGTCACTATGGCTCGGTCTTTCATCTCTAAGCGACGAGAAGAGAACCAAGCCACGGCCTTTACTCCTCTTGTTCCCCAGTCCCAATCCAGTCTGACCCAGGGATGGGGCCAGCTCTTATTGGGGCTCGCATACCTGTGAAGTGAGTGCCTGGTCGATAGAAGGCAACCTGATCTGTAAAAGATCCTTGATGTCTCCTTTTGAACCCTGGGAAGGTGATTCAGTAATGCAAGGACCACAGGGGGATTGGCAATGCAGAGATGGGGGTGGGGAGGCCTGCCTGTGGCAAATATACCAATAGCAAAAGAGGAAAAGAAGGAATCCAGGTAGTCTGGGGCAGAGGTACAGGAGAGAGAAAAGATTGATCTGGTGTGCCTACAGGGAGACAGAGAGCAAAGGTGGCGAGGGGTGGGCTTTGGATGGCGCCTGGCCTGTGATAAGAGTTACTGTGCCCCATGTGTCCCAAGCAAAAGTGGTGGCAGGGTAGGGCCGAAAATAACCCTCCTGTTCTCTAGCTGTGTTTCCTTGGTCTCTTAGACTCTCTGAGCCTGGGTTACAGAATCAAACAGCTTGTATTTCGTCCTTTACATAGGTCTGTCTGTGAGGCCAGTCCGTGGTCAGTCCTACTGCAGACTCTCCTGCTTCCCTTGCTGGTCACTCAGGTTGTGTTCCTTCACCCAAGCACACATCCTTCCCGTATCCAAATCTTACCCTTGCCCACCCCACCCCACTTGGACTCAAGGCAGGGACACACAGTAGCATTCTGGAAGTATTTCCCTCCTGGATTGGAGCTAGTCCTGAGGACAAATGGGAGGCTGGGGGTGGTGGGCTAGGATCTTTCTAAGACACCGTGTGCGTGAGAGAAACTCACATCTGTACCTCCTCCTCGATCCTGCTCTTCTCCACCTCATCCTCTGAGCCTGTTATTGTCCCACCCCACCCCCTTTTCCTAAACGCTGCCCTGGCCTGCCTTCTTCACAAGGAGCGAATGTTATTTAAAAGATCAGGAGATTTGCCTTAAATAGTCATGGTGTGTTGTGCCAGGGCCCAGGGTGAGGGATGGGGAGGAGGCTGTTCTGGTGGAGGAAAGAGAGAAGCTGGTCACAACAGAGAATAATAGCGCTCCCAGGGTTGTGGACAGCCCTACAGTTTACTAGGCACATTCCCAGTCTCTGCCTGTGCCATGGGTCTCTACTCCCCAGGACTGGAAACAAGCATTGAGGGCAGACAGTTGTATGCCTCCCTGAGTCCAGTTCCTAGAGCTTTGGTCCTGCCCTCGGGCTGCCCCTGTCTGCTCTTCCAGCCCTAGCTTGAAACTGGATACTGCCTCACTATCTCCCCAGGTGAGCTAGGGCTCTGCTTATTGAACCCAATGGCCGCTCCAGGGGTGTAGCAGGCACCTGCCTGGATGCCGAGAGGCTGAAGAAGGGAGCCAGAGCCAAGGGGATGAAGAGAGAGAGGTGGGATGGCCTGTACAGATGCACATGGGCATCTAGCACCAAGGACTCTTGCCCAGCAGCCCTGTTGCTCCCATCCGGACCTGCTGAGACTCCCAGAATGCACTGATGGGAGTCTTGACTTGGTGTGGAAGCATACACCAAGAAGAAAGAAAAGAAAATATTCTGTATTAGGTCCTTTTCGTGGATGTCCATCTTCTATTTACAGCTGTGTCACCTTGGCCCTCAATCTAGGTCAGAGTCTCTACTCTGTTGTGTTCTGGTGAGAAGGTGGCCAGAGGAAAGGGGCTTTGACAGGAGAGGATCTCCCGTTTCTTGGATGAATATGAGAGATGCTTCTTCCCACCCCACAGCCAGGGGGCACTGCCAGGCCCTACCGGAGGCAAGGGAGAGGGAAGGCTGTAGAGGATGGATTTCCATTACTTCAGACTGCTATTAATTCTTTTTGTTACCCCCCCAGAGGCTCCTAAGGAGTGAGAGTTTGAGGAAGAGGGCTTGTATGTGGGGGTAGGGAGTAACCCCTTCGGGTGATGGTAATAAGGGCAATATGAGCCAACCTGGAGAGCTTCGCCCATGCGGCTCCCAACCAGGCCCTCCTTAGCCTTTCTGGGATTTATTTTAATTGAGACAAGGTATCAGCTCATAGTCTTGGCTGGCCTTGAACTCACAGAGACCAATCTGATTTAGCCTTGGGAAGGCAGAAATTAAAGGCATGCACTGAATGAGCTGTGTCCCTAGGCCTAATCAATCATTCTAATTCTGTTGCCTGGCAGGTAACCCTTTTTCTCTAACGATGAAACCAAGGCTGAGAAGATTTAAGCAGAACCCCCAAGGTCACAGTCCCAACGGGACTTAAACGTAGGAATCTGCCTTTGGGAAATCCTATAACTGGGGCTTGGGTTTCAGGCCCTGCTAGAAAGCACAGCTTTAGCCAAGTCACCTTGCTGCTCATACATTGGGGTTCTTTTTCCATAAAGTCGGAAACAGTTATCCCACCCTCCTCTCAGAAAAGAACAAGGGGGCTAAGAAACCCCAACACGCTCAGTGGAGGCTTCTGGACAAAGGAAACTTCTAGTTCAACATTGACTCCCTGCCTCCCACCTCCCCATGAGGGGTAAGGGTGTACCCCATTCAGGCTGGAGACTTTGGGACAAAGGATTTTCGAGGGCTCTGGAGAGGAGTTGGATGACTCCTTGGTGCCCCCTAGTGGTGTGAGTGCTTAGACAGGAGGGTCTGGCTATGGCCATTAAGGATAAATAAAATTCGTTTTGTTTTGTTTTGTTTTTCACAACAGTATTTCTTTGTGCAGCTCTAGCTATCCAGGAACTCACTGTGTAGACCAAGATGTCATCAAACTTCAGAGATCTGCCTGCCTCTGCTGGGATTAAAGGTGTGTGCCACTACCACCAGGTCAGTGTTCAGTTTAAAATGGTTGTTCAGGGATTTGTGGGAATACAAAAATACCTAAGCCAGGTCTCTTTGGGCCAGGGTATCAGCCTTGTCTGAGACAACTTGTAAATTGCTAGTTACTTCAGATGCAGATCCAGGGGTCACAGAGGCAAGGAGCAAGCAACCAGAAGTGAGGCTCCCTCAATGACAGGGGTATATTTTGAGAAATGGCAGGGACTGTGGCAAGCATATCTCCTGCCTGACTCTTAGCAGAGATTGGTTCACCTTGTGCTAAGCTCTCATGCCACTCTCTCAAGGACAGGTACATCTCTTTCTTGAAGGTGTCTATCATTGGGCTACGCACATGCATAGCTCAGTTGGTAGAATGCTTGCCTCGCCTACAGGAGGCCCAGTGTTCCACCCCCTGACTTCATAAACCCAGCATGGTGGTGCACCTTGTAATCCCACCTCTCCAGAGGTGGAAGCCAAAGGATCAAAAGTTTAAGGGTATCCTACATAGGGGGTTTGAGGCTAGCCTTGAACATATGAGACCAGCCTAGAATATATGTGTTCCTGTCTCTGTAAAAAAATGAAGTAGAACCAGGTGGTGGTGGTACAGCTTTTATTCCCAGCACTCGGGAGGCAGAGGCAGGTGGATCTATGTGAGTTCAAGGCGAGCCTGGCCTACAGAACTAGTTCCAGGACAGCCAGAGCTGCACAAAGAAACCCTGTTTTGAAAACCAAGGGTGAAGGCTGGGGGAGTGGGAAGAAGGGGACTGTTGAGCTCCATAGGGGACAATACACCCTGAGCTTCTATTGTCATGATTTCCCTCTCTCTCAGCCACCTGACACTGTCCAGCTCTCCTATTGGAGAGTGGGACTAGGATGGAAACTGAGGTAGGAGAGATGTCCCCAGCAGCAGCATCATTCTTTAGCAGGTGCAGGCTCCTTTAACTGTAGCCTTTTGCATTCCTCCATCCTTTAATTTATTCCCCAGCTGTTGCCTGCCCCACTCCACATTCTGCAGCTTGCATCGTGCTGCAGAAGCAGGTACTCCACCATTAGCTGGAGAGGCTTTCTGGTGAAGGGAACAGCCCCATGGCCAAGGACAGCCCAGCACACATGCTCAGACTCAGGAAAGGACCATTCTGCTTAGAAAGCCTAAATCCTGGGGCATGGCGCTAGAGCCACGCCTGAAGGGCTAGTCTAGACATATCAGTCTAGAGACCAAGTCCATGCCAGAAGGAGCATCCAGGAGCCTGTGTAGGCTCCCTCTGCTGGGCCTCTATCTGCTCTGTGTCTTGGCTCAAATGTCCTCTCCTCAGAGTTCCTTGGTCGTCAACTTGACTACATCAGGAATGAACTAAAGCCCAAGTGACTGGGTACACCTGGGAGGAATTTTTTTTAACTAAATCATTTTAATTGGAAAGATCCATCTTTAATCTGGATCTTTTGAGATGGGAAGATCCACCTTTAATCTGGGCCACGACTCCTGCTGGCAGCCTATATGAAGAACATGGAAGAAGGAAGCATCTCTTTTGGTCTGCCATCTCTGACAAATCCATCCCTTGACTGGCATTAGAATCTACTTTTCCAAGATTCTGGCATATACTGAGGATCAGCTGAGACATCCAGCCTCATACACTGAACAACTATTGGGTGATTGGACCTTGCACTGGTAGACAGCAATTGTTGGATGAGCCGTACCACAGCCTATCAACCATTCTAATAACTCCTACACACACACACACACATTCTATAAGTTCTGTTCCTGACTAATATGCCATCCTGTGTGTGAACTCTTTATTCTGTCTGATTGTGTAACATTGTCACCGTTTCTGGGATGGATTTTCAGTTTTCCACGTTGCAATAATCTCTGCATCCTGAAATGGGCTGTGTCAGCTCCGTGTACTGTGGGGTCTGCAGTGCAGAGCCCAGCACCTAACACATTAGGGGTGATTGACCAATATTTGTGAAAAAAAAATAAGGTCACACAAAAGGACAGGTACCACAGTAGGATGAACACTGAGAACATGTTCAGCTTTGTTCTGCTTTTGCTTGCTCCCCTTCTTTTCCCCGTTCTAAACAAGTCCTCACACAGCCTTCTTTTTTTAAAATCCTGAAGCTGCCTGAGAGTCTTTCCTGAGTTTGCTTTATAGCTCCTGTTCCTTGAGATTGGGGAGAGAATCCCCTGGGAGAACCCAGGAAGGTGACAGGATTACCGGGGTGAGGCACCTAAATAGGCTGCCCCTTCTCTTCCCCAGATGCCATTGCTGCTTGCGGATGCTGGTCATTGCAGGGGTCAGTAGCCGTGACAAAGCCCTGGTTGATGTGGCTGAACCTGTGTCATCCTCTGTGTGGCAAGCCTTGGCTCCTGACTGAGGTGAGATTCACTATACCTCTCAGGGATACACAGTCCAGGACAGATTAAAGTAGATGCCCCCATCCCAGAAATAAAGAACTGCTAGGTTTATCATGCCTGCCTCATGGGTAGGGACATCTGTAGCTCTCAGGGGACACAACTACCTTTGTTGTCCCAGGCCTTCCAGGAGCATCTTCACCAGGATATTAGTAAGGAGAGGATTTCCAGGCACCCAGATGGTTTCAGGGGAAGGAATCTTCTCCTGGTGTGACTTCTCCTGGGAAGTAAGGAAACATCTCTTCAGTTAGAGAGATAACTCAGTGGTTAAGAATGTATACTGGTAGCTGGGTGGTGGTGGTTATGCCTTTAATCAGGAGGCAGAGGCAGGCAGATCGCACTCGAGGCCAGCCCAGTCTACAGAGCCAGTTCCAGGACAGGCTCCAAAGCTACAGAGAAACCCTGTCTCAAAAAAACAAAACAAAAAAATGTGTCCTGATATTTAAGGGACTCCAGTTCCATTCCCAGCATCCAGGCCAAGTGGCCTACAATCACCTATAACTTCAGCTTCAAGCGGACTGGGCCCCTCCTGCCTGCCTGACACCCTGAAGCTGGAGTTACAGGTGGCTACATCTATAACCTGCCTGATACAGGTGCTGGAAACCTAACTGTAGTCCTTTGCAAGAGCATAATAAGCTGTTAACCACCAAATCATCTCTGCAGCTCCTGAAGATAGTTTGTTGACAGCCCTTTCCCAATAAAACTGTCAAAGCAAGAGTCTCAGGAAGAGCCCAAACTTAGAACTTCTCTAGAGTGTCTCTGTCTTAACCTTTAGGTGACAGTTACCTTATTGCTCCGATGTTTGTAACAACCCTCAGATAACTCAGTTTTTCAAATGACAGTTGCTGTGAACAAAACCTCACAGACCTTACACCAGGTTGCTGTGATCTGGGACCCTGTGGTGGCTGAGCAAACATCTCTGTGTGCACTCCCTCAGTGAGGGAGAGAGACCAGGCAGGAGGCACAGTTACACAATCCACAAGTTTATTTGGCCCAAATAAATACAACCTGAGAATATCCATTCCAGTGCCCTACACATTAGCTCTCCCCTTAAAGCAGCACCTGCTCTCAGGACAGGCTCAGAAGGGTGTTTACTTGGGGCTGTGTTAGGCTGAGCTCAGCTGTGAAAGTAATTAAACTTCTATCTTGGGTTTGTGTCTGGCCTGTATCCCCTCTAGGCACCTGCTACTGTTTGGATGGCTTTCCTTATGGGTTTTTGTGCTGGAAAGTTATTCCCTAGTGCAGAAGGGTTAAGATGATGTAACTCTTAAGAGATGGGCCGCATCGAAAGTAACTAAAGCAAGGGAATCCTGCCTTCAGGGGTAGGTTAATACTGTCCCACAGAATGTCTGTCTTCTGCAGCTTGTCTCATTATATGAGCATACCTTCATGTGTCCCTGCTGCATACTGCCAGCTGCCACGAAGCCCCAGCATAGCTGAGCATAGGCTGGTTCCATGTTCTTAATCTTCTAGAATTGTGAGCTAAAGAAACCTTTTTTTTTCATAAAGTACCCAGCCTTGTATATTTTGTTATAATGACACAAAGAATATTAAAACAGACCCCAGGGCTGGCAAGATTGCTCATGAGGTAAAAGGGCCTGCTACCAAGCCCCATGGCCTGAATGTAACCCCCAGGACCCACATGGGGAAAGAAAAATCCAGCTTGTTCAAGTTGTCCTCCGATCATCACACGTACACGAAATAAATAAATAAATAAATAAATGTAGTGAGACAGGCCCTGCCTGTGGGGTTTGCACTTCCTCTCCAGTCTGCAGCTCAGGGCTCTGGGGCTATGTGTCCAGCCCTTGCAGAGAACTTTGTCCTCTGTAACAGTCACCATTTCCACCTTCCAACCCTGCAAGTAGTTCCTCCAGGGAAAGGGGTGACACTGAGACAAAGCTGGTAAAATAGATAGGAAGCCATGTCCTTAACCCCACCAGAAGGCTAAATGAGAGAGAAACACAGGCCCCTCCCCCAGTTATTCCCTAGGGCCTTGACCCATGAAGAAGCCGGAAGTTTGGTATTCCCACTGTTTGTCGTCTCTGTCAGCTGAGTCAGAGGTTTGGGTCCATGTTCTCCAGATCTGAGTTTGCCTCCTCGTCATCTTGGGACTCCTAGGTCAGAACCAGAAAGGCAGTCACAGGTTTTTGTGCATCCCCAGGGCCACAGCCTGAGGACCAACACCTCTTTCTGCCTCCACCCCAGAGGAGTCAGAAAGATTTGCTGCCTTAGGACTCTACCTACTGGCCTTCCCTTTGTCCTAAGCCTGCCCACACCCAGAAGACCCATCTTTAGGTGACTCCTTACCAGACTGAGGCCCCTGCCCTGCTTCAGGGTAGCATAGAAGTGTAACACTCGGGAGTCACAGCGAACCACCATGGGGTCAAAGTCTAGTACACGTAGGCCTTGGAGGCTGCGGGCCCGGGAGAGGGCCACATAGGCTTGACCACTGGCAAAAACACGGCCCAGAGAGATCTCCACACAGTCCAGAGACATGCCCTGGATGATGGAGAGACAGTTAAAGCCAACTTAGCCTGATGTCCCTTGCATTTGAATGATTTTCATCAGTCCATCCAGAATCCAGGTGGGGGAACCAGGGGACAGGAACCCAAGGTAAGAGTTGAGGGACAGGGTGTGACAAAGAGCTCTAGCAATGGTCAGACAGGTGCAGAGCTAAATCTGTACAGAGCTAAACTCAGCCTCTCCACTAGCTGTATGGCCTGGATAGTTTTATTTTTGTTTTGTTTTGTTTTTTAGCATCTTGGTTTTCTGCCCTGTATAACAACTAATACAGCTGTATCTATACTTCATTTGGTTGTTATAGGGATTAACCTATTCTGGTTATGGCCAGGAAATGGCAGAGGAGTGCCTAGAAATGGGGAATGTAGACTAGGAAGTGCACTAAAGAAAGACTTAGGGCTGGGGATGTGGCTCAGCTGGTATCATGCATGAAGGCTGGGTTCAATCCCTGGCACCCATATAAACTGGGCACAAAGGGGTGCACTTGTAAAGCCAGCGTTCAGGACACTAAAGTAGGAAGATCAGAAATTCAATATCCTCTATAGCTACATGAGTTTGAGACTAGCCAGGCCTACATAAGACCCCAAGGAAAGAGGGGAAAAGGATGGAAGGAAGCCTGGTAGGTTTATTTTGCTTCTGATCTGGAATATTCCATCCAAGGGCTATTCAGTCCCCCTAAAGCCTTTAAGACATATTCCAAAATGTCCCAGCATATCCTGCCCACTCTCTGCCCTATTTTGCCCACCCCTGCACTGGGTACTCACCTGACTTTTGTGAATGGACATTGCCCATGCCAGCTGTAGGGGAAGCTGCTGCCGGCTGAGAAACTGACCTCCAGTGACCTGTACCGTCCAGCGGTCAGTGCGGATGACCTCAGTGACACCACACAGAAACCGTACTTGGGGAAGCCCTGAAGAAGACATGGAGAAATCCCACCTTTTAGCCACTCTATGGCTTGTCCTGCTATGAAATAAACCCAAGAAGTATGGCCCCCTCCATCATCACTTACCTCTCCCTTCTGACTCAAACCCAACTACCACTCCGCGGGCTCCGTTCACCAGGCCCCGAGACAATGACAAGTTCTTTACCAGCATGACCTGTGGAGAAGGAAGTACCAGGATGGAAAGGGCCCTCCCTTTCCTGACTCCTTTCTGGCAGTTAGGGTTCAGAGAGAAGGTAGGTGTTATCATAGAGTTGAGTCCCTGTTTTATTGTTTGCTTGTTTTTTGAGACAGTTTCTCTGTAGCTTTGGAACCTGTCCTAGAACTTGTTCTGTAGACCAGGCTGGCCTCTAGCTCACATAGATCCTCCTGTTTGTGCCTCCCAAGTGCTAGGATTAAAGGCATGTGCCACCACTGCCTGCCTTGAGTACCAATTCTTAGCATGGCCACTAACTGACTGTGACCTCTAGGACAAGCTGCCTTGTTTTTCTGGAAATATCTTGGCCTTATCTAGTGTCAAAAGGGCTTACTATTAATAAAATTGCCTGGAAAGAAGGTAAAGCATGGAGGGTAACCTGCATCACAGGACTTTGAGAAGTTAGATCTATCTGGGTGTGGTGATGCACACCTTTAATTCTAGCACTCAGGAAGCAGAGACAGAAGGATCTCTATGAGTTCAAGGTCACCCTGGTCACCATAACAAGTTCCAGGCCAGCTGAGTTACATGGTTATCCTGTTTCCAAAAACAGGCGGCAGGGGAGGATTCTATCTGCTAAGAAGACCATAAATCTTGAGGAATGACACCAGCTCCTGCCACCTCTGTTTCAGTCATAATGCTTGCATTTCCCATATGTGCACAATGGACTCTGAGGAAAATCTACCAGTCTTGCCCATCCCATAAAACAGGAGTCAGAACCTGCCCATCTGTAAGGTATGCTGCTATAGACCACCATGGGAGACATTCCACCTGGGAACTGAGTTTCAGTAAGGGAAAGAGACTTGCCCAAAGTGGCTTTGCTTGACAGGACTCTTGATGAAGAGAGAAGGGGAAAGCTGAAGACAGAAACGTAGGGGAAATTGGTCACAGTATCAACTCTCAAGTGGCCTTGGTAGAGTGCTAATAATCCATCCCCCACCCCACCCCTGTTTTTTACTCACCTGAGCCCCAAGCTTTAACTGAAGGACACGGCTAACAGGACACTGGGCATCCAAGGTCCGGGCTAGCTCAGGGTCACTGTCTATAGCCTCAAAGCTGTGCACCTCGCCTGAAAAAGGAGAATTGGGAAAACAGGTTATATATTATTGACTTGTGACTCAGCTTCCAAAACTGTATTAGATCAACATGGTTGTGGGGAATGGGCTGGGGACAGCTCAGCTGGGGCCTTGGAATCAGCTCACCACAGCCTGAACTCAGTTCTTAGTTTCATCTGTAAATGCACATAGGACTTGGGCCGTTTTCTGGGGATGTGATGGGGTGAGTGTCATACCTGTTTTGACGACCCCTACCAGCTGGTTTCTACAGGCCCAAGCATTCTATTTACCTGGCAGCTCCTTCAGCCGCTTCTCATTGGTAAGGGCCACATCATCCTGATGGGTGCAGAGTCTCGTGGCCACAATTCCATCTCTTCCCACTTTATGGGCAGCTGTGGCCCTGAGCTGGCGGGTCACTTCATCTGAACATCTGTGGGGGCTGCACTGTCAGACCAGAGATCCCCTGGCCAAGCCTTGGGACCCAAAATGGGCACCAGGACAGGGTTTGCTGCTACCCAACCCCCAGCCAGACTACTGGTCCCTCAAATGTGGACAGTGCGCATGGGGATAAGGGTACTGGATTCTGAATACAGGTAGAGCTACTCCTGTGTCTGCCCTGAGAGGAACTGGCCACTTCTGAACCCACAGAGCTCATAAAGAGGCAGGATATCATGAGTGAGCTTGGGCCAGAGATTTGTAGGCCTGGAACAAGACACTAGTGTTGATACTCTGTAATACTGTCTATCCTATCATCAGACTGGCCTTTAGGGTACAATCTTCTTCTAGCCACTTGCCTACTGCCTTGGCTAAAATAGTTAACCTGAGTATGTTTTCTTTTTCTTTTCTTTTCTTTTCTTTTTTTCTCTTTTTTTGAGCTAACATTAGTGTGTATATGTGTGTGTGGAAGAGTGTTTGCACTTCTACAGGCTGGAAGTAAATGTTTTACTTTTAGCATTTTTTCCCCCTCCCATGAGACAAGATCTCACTATGTAGCTCTATCTGTCTTGGAACTCACTTTATAGACCAGGCTGGCTTTGAAATCACAGAGGCCTGCCTCTGCCTCCTGAGTACTAGGATTGAAGGTGTGCATCACTATGCCCAGAGGTTTTTATCTTTTTTATTTCTTTGTTTGTTGAGACAGATCTCTCACTGAACCTAGAGCTTACTCACCAGGCCAGCAAACTCAGGAATTCTCCTGTTTTGACATTCCCTGGCACAGGGATTTACAGGCATGTGCTGTCATCCCCAACTTTTTACATAGGCACTGGAGGATCCACTCAGGTCTAAATGCTTGTGTAGCAAGCATTTTATGGACTGAATCATCTCCTCAGCCTGCTAGCCTATATTTCTATGTATGGTATAGGTGGTAGGTTTTTTGTTTGTTTGTTTGTTTTTTGGTAATGTCTCCCTAAACAGCCCAGGCTGGCCCCAAACTCACTCACTGTGCTACCTCAGTCTCTTGCATCCTGTGTGTTGTGTGCTATAGTGCCCAATGCCATAACATTCTTGACTATGTTATATCCTAAGTTGTTCAGTGTCCTGTCCAAGCCTTGTTTTCCTGTATCGACTGCTTGCTCCCCAGCACTTCCCTGGATCAGGTGTGGTTACCAAAGCCTGTGACTCCTAGGACCGAGGGGGTAGAGGCAAGAGAATCAGTAGTTCAAGGTCATCCTTGGCCACATAGCAACTTCTAGACCAGCCTAGGCTACATGAGGCCTACCACCCTCAAACAAATATAGACCCATCCTTGCATTCTCATCCTATGGCCCCTTTTCCAGTACTCACCTGCCCAACCTCACAGCTTGCAGCAGAGAGATAAAGGTCTGATCTGCCTGTCTCCAAACCTCAGTCAGCTCCAGAGTCACAGGCACACACTTTCTCCAGCTCTTGGCCTGGTGGGGAAGGGTAGAGGTTAAGTCAGGCAGCAGAGAAGACTACCCCAGAAGGACAGGGTCAGAGTCAGGGTGTAACTACCTCAAAAGCACAGGTAGGGCAAAGGTATGACCAGTACCTGGAAGCAGAATTGAGGGTTCTGGGAGCCTTTGGTCACTGGTGGCAACTGTAGGAAGTCTCCACAGATGATGAGCTGGATCCCTCCAAATGGCTTCTTCTGTTGCCGGACAGCTCTGGAGGATTGAAGAAGGATATAGAGAGGCTGGGTGGGCAGGCTCCTTGGGGACATCACCAGATTCAAACCCCAGGGACTACCCTTGCTGTAAATACTGACCTCGCCACAGCTTCCAACTTGTCAAACAAGTCTGCCTCTACCATGGAGATCTCATCAATGACCAAACGTTGGCAGTTCAGCCAGCCCTGCCGGACACCTGGGCGATGGGCCAGGGCCACACACTGGTCCAGGGGAGCCTGGCCTGAGCCGATGCCTATGAGTGACACTCTTCAGTGTATGCTGAAACCCCAGCTCCCTGATCTCCCCCTCCTTTCCTGTAGGCTCACACTCACCTGCAAAGGAATGAAGTGTGGTTCCTCCAATGTGGCACGCTGCCACCCCAGTGCTGGCAGTGGCCACAGTGCCAGTCGGGGGCAGGGAGCCCAGGATATGCTTCAGCAAATAGGACTTTCCTGTCCCTGGGCAGTAGGCAAAGTCAGAGTTGCCCACTCCTCCATGCTACCCTAGGGCTACCTGCAACCTCCACCCCATTCTGTCTCTATTACCTGCACTCCCAGTAAAGAAGATGCTCTGGCCTTTCAGGACCAGCCTCAGGACAGCAGCCTGCTCCTCAGAAAGCTTTGGTTTGGTGGAATGCATGCTCAGCTTCTTCACAGGCAGGGGCCACCTTGGAGCTTCCTGGGAGGAACAGGGCTATCTCAGAACCTCCTGCCATGCTGTTTGGTCTGTGTGCATTGCAAGACAGACAGTCCTTTGCCTTGCTGTTGACTTCACTTGGAACTTTGAGAAGGTCTGGTTCATCTGGAGTTGGTCCCAACAAATACTATAGCCTGCACCTCTGGCTTTTTACCCTTTCGGTGCCAGGCATCTTAAGATTGGTGACCATACCTAGTCGAATCTAAAAGCTCAGTCAGATCTAACTGATGTTTTTCTCCTCTGGTGATGGGACGATTGATTACCTGTCCCTGACCGGCTCCCTTTCTATTTTTCCAAAAGCGCCTCTCTTTGGGGGATGTGATAATCTGTTTCTCCTTATTAAATTTCCTTGCCTAGTCTCTGGTGATTTCTCTTTGAATGTGACCCGGACCCCAGTTTCCCAGTTCTCAGTTTATCACACTCTCGGGGATTACTGGCAGGGAAGCGTGGATGGTTTCTATATCCCTGTCATCATACTCAGCTGCTATACGACGGGCATTTCAGATCACCATCGGTCCCCTTAGTATTGCCAACCATCTTTCCCCAACCTTGGGCCTCCTGGGTCTCTTCCATTCTCAATAGTAGCACACCCACTCTCTTTCTGGTCCTCACCGTACTAGGCTTTGATTCCGTTGGCCGCTTCTCCAGGGCGGTATCTGGAGCCCGGGAGGCCACAGCACGCCGCAGTTCCTCTGGTTGCACTGGACTGATGGTAACAAAGTCTCGGGGTCGTGGGCCAAGCAGTTGCGCGCGGGCAGAGGCGGGTCCTGGCCCGGGGGCCGCCTCCAGCTTCAGGCGCAGCGTGCGCAGGAAGCGGCGCAGGCGCTCCGGGGGACAGTCGGAGAGCAGCAGCTGCACGGAGCCAGTCCGGGGGACGCCATCGAGCGGGAGCCGCAGCGTGCTGCGCCCTGCCGCAGCAAAGCGGGTGAAGAGGCGCACGGCGCGCAGCGGGAAGCAGCGTGGCCGCCCTGCAGGTCCCGGGGCCTGGAGCCGCAGCATTAACTCTCGGCGTTCGTTTCGACCTAGGCTCAGCTCAGCAGTGCGCAGGGCCTGGCGCTTACGAGGCTGCCCTCCAGGACTCAGCTCCTCCACGGCCACCCGGCACCGCAGCTCCGCGTCGTCACATTCACCTGTCGCCGCCTGAGTGCTAGAAAGCATCTCCAGTGCCTCTGCAGGTTTGCAGAGACCGGAGCATACAAGTCACGGAAAACCGAGATGTTATAGGTGGTATGGATGCTGTGACGAATAAAACTTGTCCAGAACACTTAGGGTCAAGGAGGTTGTCACTGGTAACAGAAGGAGCCACCAAGATATCACAAGCACTCAGGAGCGAGGAGTAAACACTCTAGAAATGTCCTCTGCCGCAGTTCCCGGGGCGGTGGAAGGTGGCATCAAATGCACTTGGGGCTGGCGAGCCTCAGTTGTCCTACAATGGCCACATGAGAAAGTCATTTCTGCTCAGAGAAGAAGCCTGCTCGAGGAGACCCGACCCAGGCCAGTACCGGACACGCCAGGGACCGTAAGGAAGCAGATTAATCACATATTGGACGATGGGAAGGAAACTGGTTGTAAGTGGAAATAGGCAGAGACAGGCACATCCCCTTCATAAACCAATTAGTAGGTGTCAGGGTCAGAGTGATTCCCGTGCTCTGGAAAGGGTGAATTCTTAGCTAGGGAATTTATGAAACCTCCGAGCCCAGTAATCCATTGTCCCTCCGTCTGACCCACTCATCTGTATCTCTCCCGGAGGATATCCCTAAAATAATCACGTTCTTTGCCTCCCACCTTAGGGATCCAACTCACTTATTGCTTTCGGATGAAAAAGTCGATCAGAACCGGCCGGCAGCAAAGCTACAGCACTAAGAACATTCAAATACTAGAAAAAGAAAAATCATCCTATCGCCGGCCTGGTCTTTAAATTTTCTAGCCAATCAGGGCTGGGGGCGTGGCCATAGGCGGACCTTTCGTTGGCTTTCAGCCCTGAGGACTGCTTTGTACAGTCAGTCCCCAGAACCAGGCTTATCGCTTGGAGGAGCGTGCGTTTTGGAGTTACACGAGTGGGCGTGGTGGGGTAGGGAAGCGGCTTCGTGGTGTACTGTCACCCAAAGCGGCTCTAAAGATTTGGGAACCCTTCTATTTTTTGTCCCCCTAGCTGTGCTTGGCCATAGGGAAAATCTCCCTTGTCCTTTGCACACCCTGTCCCCACCCACAGAAGCATTGTCATCTTCTGGGCAGGCCATTCCACTTGCCAGCCAAGTCTGCTTCCCTGTGCCCTAATTCTTTTCACCCTTCTCTGCTCGTAAGAATGATTGTATACACTTGTCTTTTCCCCCTTAACTGTCAGGTGTCCAGAGGGTAGCAAGCGAGTCCTGTCTTCAGGGAATTATTACTTCTCGCTTGTGCTCAGAGAACTTAATCTTTTCCAGTTGGAGGGTCTTGCTACATTGTGTAGGCTAGTCTTGAATTCCAGGCCTCAATGGATCCTCCTTCTTCAACTCATTAAGGAGCTGTGACTCCAAGCGCCTGACACAATCCTGCTTTGAAAACTTACTTTTAATTATTATTTTCCCCTCACTCAAGTTGGAAGGGATCTTCCGGGTGAGTCGAATCACATTATTTTACAGATAACGATAAGCACTACAGATTAAATTGCCTTTCTTTTTTCTTTTTCTTTTCTTTCCCTCCCTCCCTCCTTTCTCTCCCCCCCTCTCTCTTCCCCCCTTCCCCACCCCGCTTCAGGATATCTGTATCTAAGGCTGACCTCAAACTTCTCAAAATTGGTACTTGCAGGGCCATGAGACTGAGTTGCTAATCTTTCTGCTCCCATCTAAATGTGATTCCATGCATCTATCACCATGATACATACAACCATAGTTACATTCTATATTAAAACCTTCTTCATCTTTAAGAATTATTTTACAACTTGGTTCCAAAGCTAAACAGAGAAACCTTGTTTCTAAAAACAAAAAAAAAATTTTTTTTTATTTGTATGAATGTGTTGCCTGCTGAATACCTTGAAACTGGTGGTGGTGAGCCACCATATGGTTATGGTGGTTGAATTGTACCTCTACAAGACCGATATGTGCTCTTTACTGTTGAGCCATCTCTCCAACCCTCAAAACTTTTTCATTAGAACTGGAGAAATGGCTAAGAGGTTAAAAGCACTTGTTCTCAGCATTTATATAGTAGCTCACAACCTTCTGTCCCAAGGGATCCAACACCTTCTGGTGCACATACAGCATGTAGGCAAAACACTCGTGTGTGTGTATGTGTGTGTGTTAAAAATTAAAAAAATCTTTTTCACCATCTCACCTAGAAACGTTGTACTACTGATACAAAAATTTACAATCTTTTGTCCTCAGACCGTGGTACCCCAACATTTTATTATGAAAACATTCAAGCAAATGCATGCAGAAAGTTAAAGAATTTTACAGTAGGGCCCAAGTGATGGTTCAGCAGGTTAAGGCATCTGTCTCCAAACCTGACAACCTGAATTTGATCCCATATGGTTGATGCAGAGAACCAACTCTCTCTCTCTCTCTCTCTCTCTCTCTCTCTCTCTCTCTCTCTCTCTCTCTCACACACACACACACACACACACACACACACACTATAATTTTGTTTTGTTTTGTTCTTGAGACAGGGTTTCTCTGTGTAACAGCCCTGGTAGTCCTGGAACTCTCTCTGTAGACCAGGCTGGCCTCAAATTCAGAGGCTTGCCTCTGCCTCCCAAGTGCTGGAATTAAATGTGTGTGACATCACCCCCTCCCCCC
This sequence comes from Phodopus roborovskii, assembly GCF_943737965.1. Lineage (NCBI taxonomy): Eukaryota > Metazoa > Chordata > Mammalia > Rodentia > Cricetidae > Phodopus > Phodopus roborovskii. Next base: position 41,900,570 of record NW_026126517.1, on the reverse strand, counting down.
AGCTGAGAGCTTATTTTATGTATCTATTTAGTTGTGCTGGTGATAAAAGCTAGAGCCTCGAACATGCTGGTTCAGTGCTCTACCAGTGAGAAACACCTCTAGTCCCATTATTTTGTTTTCTTTTGTGTTTTGTGGTTGTTGCTGCTGCTGTCATTGTTTTTTGAAGCAGGGTTTCTCTGTGTAGACCAGGCTAACCTCAAATTCAGAGACATCCACCTGCCTCTGCCTCCTGAGTTATGGGATTAAAGGTGTGGACCACCACTGCCAGGCTACTTTTGGGGTTCTGAAATAGGGTCTTACTGTACAGTTCTGGCTGTTCTAGACATGCTATATATGATACAGCCCCAGCTGGTCTGTCACTAGCAATTCCGCCTATGCCTCCTAAGAGCTGGGGTCACTGGTGGTGGTGGTGGTGGTGGTGTGTGTGTGTGGGGGGGGTTGGAGTTCTTTTGTTTTAACTATTAGATTGATTCATTTTATTTTATGCGTGTGTTTTCCTGTATGTGATATGAATGTGTATCATGTGTCTGACAAGATTGGAAGAGGGCGACAAGATTGGAAGAGGGCGTTGCACCCCCTGGAACTGGGGTCACAGATGGTTGAGCCACTTTGTGAGTGCTTGGAATGGAACCCAGGTCTTTTATAAGCACCATCTTTCCAGCCCAAGCATCTAAGTTTTCTGACTTATATTTCAATTTCTTTTAAATAAGCACGTGGGCAAGGAAATCTGGGCTATTCTAGGTATTATTCAGTATTATTTGAACATGTTAGTCATTGTCCCTACCTTAACTTTTTAAAAAGCAACAACATTGAGTCCTCTGTGAAAAGAAACCCAGAGCTCCATTTGGCCACTCTGAAGAAATAACGTTCCTTGAACTCCGCCCTCTTGCCCGCCCTAGCTCTGTCTGTGGTTCTGTTATTTGGGTCTTGATTGAGGGACACAGAGGGGCGGAGCCAGAGGGAGTCCTCACGTCTGAGGTTCAACTTCCTTCTTTGCTGCTTTGGGTTGTAGTGCGCATACACGATACTCTGCTAGCCGCTACTGCTGAGGTCAGTTTCGAGGGAGGCACAAAGCTGCTTTTGAATTTCCTTCTCTAAACCCAAATCCAGGGTTGGAGGCACACAGTTGGAGGGAGGGGTTCCTCCCTTATAATATTTCCTCTTGTAGAACTCTTTCCAGGCTTTACCCATTCTCTCCCACGGCAAGGTCCCAGTCCACTCTAAAGAAACAACTGTAACTTTAGCAAAGGGCAGTATCACGTGATTCTAAAAAGAGCCCCGCCCCACCCCTCCGAGACCTTAGGATACTTTCTCTCCAAGTTTTTGCCTTCCCTCTCCTTTAATTCGAAGCTTGCAAAGAAAAATGTGGTTAGAAGAGATGAACGAGGAAAGAGAATTGATTTTTATGATTTTTGCAGCTTCCAGAGCACAAACCAGGCACAGTGGCTCGCACCTCTGATCGCACTTGGGGTGCTGAAGTAGAAGCTCCAGCATAGGCTACAGTGTGAGACCCAGTCTCAAAAGCAAAAGACCCACCCACACCCACACACATAAACACAATCCCCAAACAGAGTAGGACCTCACCTCCTTCTGCTTCCTTACCTTGCTAGGTGTCTGCTCCCTCCCCACTTCCTTCCCCCACAATGCCTTTGCCTCTCTCTGCCCCCCATCTTCCCTCTCCCACATACATACCTCTCTCCTTGTCTCCTTCAATTTAATGACTTAATTATGATTTGTTGATTACCAATAACTACCTGGGCCTGCCTCTCTTCACACGGCTTTGTGATATATTGAAATGCCAGTAGGTATGTCAAACTCACATTCTCCAGAATAGAACTTTTAGTCTTCTGCAGTACCATAGAACACACCTGCTTTTCTCTCGTCTTCATTCATTAAGTAGCACTGACATTTACATCTCCAGTTGAAAACCTACACCTTACCTTTGATGCCCTCCTCACCTACCACTGAAAGTTGATTTTCCTCCAAAATGTATTTGGAGAATGGGTTATTATAAGGGTGAAAGATGGGACTATTGCTGTAATTCAGGGTAGAAGTGATAGCCTAACCACAGGATGAGGAATGAGGATGGGAGGAAACTAATAGACCCTAAGTAACAGCAAGCTACTTGTTTGTAGACAGGGTTTCTCTGTGTAGCTTTCTTTGGCTGGCTGTCCTGGAACTCACTCTGTAGACCAGGCTGGCCTCAAACTCACAGAGATCTGCCTGCCTCTTCCTCTGGAGTGCTGAGATTAAAGACATGGCATAAGTGGGATGTTATTTTGAGTTATTTACCTTCTTGTTTAAGGAACTTCATGCAGGACAGATTGTCTTAATCTTGGAGGAAGCTGTCTTACATCACTGAGGTCCTCACACATTGTTTTCTTCATTCTTCAAAAGAATTATTTTATGTGTATGAGCGTTTCACTTGCAGGCATGTCTGTACACCACTTAACATGCCTGGTGTCTTCGGAGGCCAGAAGAGAGCCTCCGATCACCCCTGGAACTGGAGTTGCAGACAGTTGTGAGCCACTATGTGGGTGCTGAGAATGAAGCCTGGGCCCTCTGGAAGAGTAGCAAGTGCTCCTAGCCAATGAGTCATCTCACTAGTCCTCTCCACCCTTTAGGTGTAAGAACCAGTCCCAGGAATGAGTGAACAGGGTGCTCCATCCTCTTCCATGGAGACCTGAAAAGGACCCAGGAGCCCAAAGGCCAGCAGAGGGCAGTGAAAGAGAAGTTTGGTTAACTGTCTGAGACTATGGCAGCTAGAGTCAAAGGAGGTTACCATTGCTCCATCCCACGCACAAAATTCTAGGTGCTGTAGCATGGGGCAACCTGACCAGGAAAGTTCGTGTGTGTGTGTGTGTGTGTGTGTGTGTGTGTGTGTGTGTGTGTGTGTTGTGTGGTGATGGAGGTTTGGATGTGGCAGTCACCCTCCAGGCCTCTGTTTCTCCAATATAAAATGAAAGTGCATGATAGAATTTAAAGGCTTTCTCTCTGGTTTCTTCACCCCACTCTCCAGCAAGGTCAGATCAAGGCTGGATGGAGTAAAGGTAACTTGAGAACCAATGAGGGGTTGAAGGAGGGAGAGGTGAGCACGGGAGTTTGGGATTTCAGAGAGCCAAAGGCAGACCTCCATAAAGGACAGGAGTCCAGACTCCGATTCTGGTCATAAACCCCAAGCTCATGGCCCAGCTCCACCCAGAAGTTTCACAGGCTAGAAACCATTGCCACTACTCAGACTTTGGGGAGGAAAGAGGAGGAACCAGTCAGTCGGTGGTGGCGCATGCCTTTAATCCCAGCACTTGGGAGGGAGAGACAGAGGTATCTCTGTGAGTTCAAAGCCAGCATGGTCTACCGTGTGACCTTCAGGACAGCCAAGACTGTTACACAGAGAAACTGCCTCGAACGAAACAGAAACAGCAAAACAAAAACAAAAAAACCCGGAAAGAGTAGGGACCTCTTTGTGCACTCATTTCTGAACTGCCCTGCCAGCTGGATCCAGTCCCGCAACCCAGGCCCATTGGGTTAGGCAACCTCAAAAGCATCAACCACCCACCGCCTCCCAGGCTTGCTCTGCCAGCCGCGCCCCCGCCCCTCCTCCGCCCTGCCCCGCCCCGCCTGCATCCCTCGCCTCAGCCTCTGGGCCGGAAACCCCCTCCTCCTCCCTATCCCCCATCTCCCCAGTCTGTACCCCCCCCCAAGTCCCTCTCTCTGCTTGAGTCCGGGAAACCTCTCTCCGCCCTCTTCCTGCTTCTTCAGCTCCGCCCGGGTTCTTCCGTCCATTCCCGGAGCTCAAGACCAGCCCCTCCCAGGATCCTCCCTGGCGCCGCCCCTGCATCCCCACCCGGCCACGCTCCTTCTTGCGCTGCAGGCGGGGACTGGGGGGCCGCTGCACTCCTCCCAGGCCCCGCCCCCGGCCCCCGGAAGCCCCTCCCCGGCCTCGGCCCCGCCCCCCGAAGTTTCTTGGGCCCCGGGCGGCCGGCGGGACAGAAGACAGCGAGCCGCCGCCCGGCTGCACATAGATGGGGCAAGTGGAGCCCGCGCGGCGCGGGCAGCAGTAAGCGGCTGAACGGCCGGACCGCAGGGACTCGCCATGGAGGAGGAGGTGAGGGCTGGGCCAGACGGAGCATGGTGCTGGACAGTGGTCCTGCCCGACCTACTTCCACCGGTCTCTGCACACTCTTTTCCTTCCTTCAGGCAGAGCCTGGACCGATAGGGTAGGGGTGGAGTGGAGGTCTAGTCCTGCACCTCAACGACAGCATCCTCGGTTATGTTTTGGGCTTTTCTCACCAACTGGAAACAGTGTCTGTCATGATTCCCATTGAATTGGCGAGGAGACTGAGACTCTGGAGAGTTGGGTGACTTGCTGAAAGTGTATTGGGTTGCTGCGACTGAATCCCGTTACACCGTTTCTCGGCTTTTCTTGCCTGCCAAGGCCAGGTCTACTCCCGAGGGGGTCAGATTGCTTATGTTTGTGTGCTAGGGCAGGGAAATTCTTCAGGGTCCTGGGCCACTGTCTGAAGGAACGAGGCTGTAATGGAACCAGGTGGTAGGACCGAAGAAATTGCTTTTGTCTTCCTTGTGTAAATCTCTCAAGAGTCCCCACTGCTTTTGCCCTGTCTTTTTGAGAATGTTAGTTGAAAGGCCAGGCCAGCTAACTGTCCCAGAAGTAAAGGCTGGATCAGCAACGCCCCTTGGCCTCTTCTGCCCTCTGCTCTTGCAGGTTTCCCATTATCCAGGGGTCCAGTATTCAGCAGTCACCGACTGCATGCTCATGAAATAACTAAAAGGAAGACTTTCTTATCCTTTGAAGGGTGGGGAAGAAAGATGAAGCTTTCCCTCCTGGAGCCCCCCTGGCCAGCCGGGGTGCCTTCAGTGATCTCAGCTGCCTGCGTTCCTGTCAGTGTCCACTTGCGTATTTCCTGGAGCAGCAAAGCTCTGTTCCTCTAGGCTAGACCCTGAGTTTGTGTGGGATGGTAGATAAGTCACTTCCCCTCTCAGTTTGTGTTTCCTCTTCTATAAAGCATAGGGCCTAGCCTCGTCCCCTATACCTAACAGTATGATTGTAGTCCCTGAACTCAGAGTGGGTACAGGTAGGGGGAAAGTCAGGCCGCTATGGTTTGCTGTGGTTTCTCTTGCTGTCACGGGTGGGGCTGCTGCCTGCCCTTCCATTCCCCTTCTGTAATGGCTGTGCTCTCTGCCCAAGGCCCCTCCCCTGTTCCCAGAGGATGTGGGTCAGGATTATTCCATCTCCTGATCTGCTCTGGTCCCCAGTTAAAGGAAGTTCTCCTGGGGCTTCCTGGGCTCAGGACAGCCTTATGCTCCCTCAGATCCATAATCGCTAACATTGCTACTTTCTGACTCCCAGATACCAAAGCCTCCTGACATATCCGGGCCACTAAAGTCTTGCCCATGTTACTTCCTCAGTGTAACCCCCCAGGTCTTATCCACAGAGTCAGGGGGCTCTCTGTGCCTGTCCTCTCTTTGGTACCACTAACTCTCGTTGCTTCCTACTTAACAGTGTTCACTTGTTTCCCTATGCCTGAGTGTCCACCCTTCTTTTAAATGCCTCTTAACTATGGTCACTCACTCTGCCCCTGACCTCAGGCCACCTTTTCACCTCACTTTCACATAGTTGCTTTCTGCCCTCAAGCTTTGCACTTCCTGGGTCCCAGGCACCCTGGGGCCAAGCCTCCCATGGCCTCTGTGTAGGATGTAGGATGGGGGTCCCTGTCAGGCTGAGGCTTAGAGAAGTGCTGGTCTGGGCTCTAGCATCCGTCTGTGTTTTCTGGTCCTCATTTTCCCAATTGAAAAATGGGAAGGGAAGGGAAATCCAGAAATTTGATAATGTGTGTGCAAAAGCTTTGAAAACCAAAGATATCAATAGAGGTGTTGTTGCTGTCCCTGGAGTAAGGCTGGAAACCTTAACTCCCTGGTTCTGCTCCATTGCCCTCCCAAAATCATGCCTTTCCCTGGCTGCAGACTGGCCACTTGCCTTGACCCTCATTGAGACAGGCATGTCGGTATCCTGTCACAGCACTGGTTTTATGACACTGGGCTAACCTCTTGCTCTTTCTGCTGTGCCTTTTTTTTTTTTTTTTTTTTTTTTTTTTTTGTAGTAAAAAGGTTGAGAATGTTGTCTTTTTAATTTTTAAAAAAACTTTATATGTATGTGTGTTTTGCGTGCATACATGTCTGTGAACCACTTGCATGCCTGGTGTCTGTGGAGGCTGGGAGAGGACATCAGAAATCCTGGAACTGGAGTTAAAGATGTTTGTGAGCTGCCATGTAGGTGCTATACCTCTGGAAGAGCAGCCAGTTCTGTTAACTCTGAGCCTGCTCTCCAGAGCCACGAGAATGTAAAATCTCTGATGCCTTTTTTTGTTTTTATTTGTTTGTTTGTTTGTTTGAGACAGGGTTTCTCTGTGAATTTGGAGGCTGTCCTGGAACTAGTTCTGTAGGCCAGGCTGGCCTCAAACTCACAGAGATCCTCCTGCCTCTGCCTCCTGAGTGCGGGCTTAAAGGCATGCGCCACCAACGCCCAACTCGCTGATGCCTTTTTGCCTTTACTTCTCCATATACACCTGCCTTCTGAAAGGACTTCATACCAACCCCAAGCCCTTGCCCCAGCAGTAGGCTAATATGGGGGAATCCCCAAGGGTAAGTGCCATGAGTGTCCCAACAGACAAGAGCTCCCTTGAGGAGAAGATAGCCATCCACCCTCCTAAAGCTTCCCTACGGGCAGGTTTTTGGTTTTTTTTTTTTTTCCTCTCTCCATATGCTTCATTCTAGAACTCTGATAAAATAGGTCCTTAGTATTTTTTTCTTTTGAGATTGGGGTCTCACTCTACAGTCCTGGCTGGTGGCCTAGTATTCCCTATATAGATCAGGCTGGCCTGGAACGCAGAGATCATCCTGTTTTTGCCTCCTAAGTGCTGGGGTCAAATGCATGTGCTACCATGCTTGCCTTGGAGTGAGTTTAGCAGACTATCATTGGGTTTAGTCAAAGAGCAGAAGTCATTACAAGCTACCTGGCACGTGCCATGCCAACAAGGCTTCTTCTGCTGGCATCTGTTTGTTGTAACTTCATTGTAGCTTTTCAGCTATCCCTTTCCTACTCAGGGTCAGGGTAACCTGTCTCTCTTTTCTCCTTGCTTTTAGAATAGCCCTGAGACACTCCCATATCAGGCCTAGGAAGCCAGGCTGATGCCATGGGGTACTTCAGGAGCTGCTTGCAGTCGGCGGGAGGAGGCCTGCTGAGGATGGCTGGGAGGGGAACAGAAACGGTGGTCAGCTGGTCAATAAGAAGAGAGGAGCTGGAGAGACTGGACTGAGCAAGACAAAACCTCCCCTGTGAACCCTGCCAAGGGAGGGACACCATGTTAAAACTTACTGGGGTGCAGCCAGACCCCTGGTGGGAGGAGGTCTAAGGGGCAGGGAGGAAGTTTGGTGGAGGGTGGAGGCAAGTAGGACCTTGGCATTTAGCCAGGCCTCCTGTAGGATGGCTGGGCTTTGCTTCACACCATCTGCAAACCCTCAGCTGTTTCCTCCCCTAACCTCCCCTAGCTCTCCTGCCCAGGCCATCCTGGTCCCACCCATCCTTACAGACCTAGGCCTAGCTTCCCTAGCTAATCTAGTCTTAGTATTCACTAGGTACTGGTGTGCATACCCAGTCCAGAGGTGACAGCAATGAAGGCCTAGGTCCAACCCTGGCCCCCAGAGCTTCCATGTCAGATAGTGGAGGTGGCAGGTAAGGCAGATCCCAGTGACTTGAGATTCCCTTTAACTGGGTGGTGGGTTGCACTCTCTGGAATCAGAAGAGAAACTTGGAGCTCAGAGGTGGGAGATGTGAACAGCACCACCTTCACATTCCATCACTTTGTTTAGGAGACAATGAGCTCAGGGCTCGGAAGTGGCCATCAGTGCTGGCATGCTGATAGAGGTGTGCGTGTGTATAATGTGGGCATAAAGATTCCTAGCCTGGAATTCTTCTCTTCCAGGCCTGGACCCTGTGATGGCCTGCCTGGGTCACTGAGAGACTTAATCCTGGGCATCCCCCAGCCTATGAGAGCCTAGCACATGTCATTGTGTCAGCAGTGGCTAGGGAGAGCAGTTGGGTACAGGACTGAATGGGGAACCTCCCTATTGTTATCAAAGAGCCCCGAAGTCTCTTCCCTTTTGCCCTGGCAGGGTGGCTCACAACCGTCAGCCTCCTCACTTCCTCATTCCTGCATCCGGGAAGATCATTTGGAACCAGCCCACTTCCCCATTTCTCTTGTCATCCACAAGTTAGAAGACCAGAAGGAACATCCCACATTCCTGGAGATGTGGGGCCAGCAATGATGGGCAGTGACAACAGTAACAAGAGTGACAGCTGCCAATCACTAAGCTCATGGTACCCTAGGATATGTACCTTGCTTTTATTTAGTAACAGGCATACATCAAGCCCTTGACTCTGTTCCAGGCACTGTCTAGGCAGCAGTCGAGGGGCAGCAGTAAACAAAACAGAGCCCCCTGCCTTTGTGGAGTCCTGTTTCTATATTGATCTTAGTCAAAAGGCAGAAAAGCGAGATGGATCCCTATTTATATGGGAACTAGGGAACTATTAGCATCTTCACTCCCCAGGAGAACAAACTGAGACACAGAAAGAGGTGGCGGCATTTGCTCTACCCCTTTCTGGTCTGTGTGACTTGGGCTCTAAAGCCCATGCTCCCAGTGAAGCAGAAGGGGTGGCCTTCCAGGAGGTAGAGGGGTCATAGCAAGAAGCAGGCAGAGCCTCTCTGCCATAATACAGAAGCCAGGCCCTGCCCAGCTCCTGACAACTCACACACTTATATCTGCCTGGGCTTGTCCTTCCAAAGACATCTGTGGCCACAGGCTATCTCTGGGGAGAGGCGTGCCTTTAAATGGGGCCCCTTTTTGAAGCTCTATGTAAATAATAATGTAGTTGAAATTAGTCAGTGTTGATTTCCTTCTAGTGTCCTCTAGGTTCTAATGCACTCTTGATCATTTCTCTACCCTCCTCTTCCACACTCAGTACCCCAGGAGCCTCTAAGTTCAGCACAGTGGTCACTTAGCAGAGAGGGTATGTCTATATTTTTATTTTTATGGATAGAACCTCAGTGTTCATTAGGTGTCAAAGAGCAAGATTAAGTTTAGGACTCAGAGGTGAATCTGACCCCATTGGGTAGGCATGTAGACATCTATGTACCTGTGTACCCAGCATCCAGCCATCCACCAGCTCATGGATGTGGCATGAGAAGTGAGTGACAGACCAGGGGGCTGCTGTGTAGCTACCTTCTACAGAATGATTTGAACTTAATTCCTATACCAGCCTGTGATGGAAGAGACAGTTCCCAGAGCCCTCATCAGAGGAAGTAGCTGCCTCACAGTCCTAGCCTGGCATGGGGATGAGAACTAAGGAGTCCCTGCTTCAGGGCAAGAAGCTGGATTTGGATTCTCTAGAAAGTCAGGAAGATGTATGTATGTATGTATGTATGTATGTATGTATGTATGTATATATATATATATACACACACACACACAGAGAGAGAGAGAGAGAGAGAGAGAGAGAGAGAGCTGAGTGCCTTATTCTTTCTGGTCCCTCTTGTCCTTCCAGGCCTGGCTCAAACATCCTCTGTTTCTGGCCACCAGGTTCCAGTATCCTCTTGCACACCAGTGCCTACTTGCAGGCTTTTCTTTTTCTATTGCATTTGTGTGTGTGTGTGTATGTGTGTGTGTGCACTCATATGGAGATCAGAAGATAGCTTGTAGGAGTTGGTTCTCTTTTTTATGTATACAACATTCTGCCATCATGTATTCCTGCAAGCCAGAAGAGGGCACTAGATTTCTTTATAGATGGTTGTGAGCCACCATGTGGTTGCTGGGAATTGAACTCAGGACTCTGGCCCAGCAGTTGGTGCTCTTAACCTTTGAGCCATCTCTTCTTCCACCGTATGGGCTGTGGGGATTGAACTCAGGTCATTAGGTTTGGTGGGAAGAACTTTACCTGCTGAGCGATCTCCCCTGTCCCTCCACAGCACTTTGCGCTAGTTAATGTTTGCATTTCTGGGCATTTGTTTGTTTAGCTGCTCTATCTCCCCACTGTGTCCTCTGTGAAGGCAGATTGTATTGCTTTTGTTCTCTCTCCTGTGACAGGTGATATTATTATATGGCCTCAATACATTTGTTCACCAGTTTAAGGAACACTAGAAGGCACAGGGGAAGAAAATGAGTTCAGAGAGACCTGCTTTGAATTTCGGTTCTGTCTCTGTAGCTACGTGATCTGAATTCCAGTTTATGGTAACAAGTGGCTAACAGTGGCTAACATCTTGGAGAGCAATTGTAAAAGTTACATGGAAGTATGTGTGGAGTCCAGCACAGTGGCTCACGTGTAAGGTAGACACTGGTACTATTGCTTTTTTCTGTTATCTGCCTTGAGGGTTCCTGAGGAAACTTCATGTAGGATGATGCATCCCCTGTGTGGTCTGTGGACCATATGGCTTCATGGCAACAGCCCTCATGATGTGTTCTGGTGCTGTCTTACAGAGTATGAAGGAGGGGAGCGACAAGCCTCGTGGAGCACGGACTGCAGACAAGGCTGGCTGGATCAAGAAGAGCAGTGGGGGGCTCCTGAGTTTATGGAAAGACCGCTACCTGCTTCTCTGTCAAGCCCAGCTGCTGGTCTATGAGAATGAGGTGAGGACTTCCGTGGCCCCCAACGGAGGCAAAGCGAGCCAGGCAGGCCAGCAGGAGGAGCACCCTGAGACTGGGGCTGAAAGACTCACTCCATTTTGTTTATTATTCAGTTGCTTTTTCATTTGGTTTGAGACAGGGTCTTACTCTGTAGACCAGGCTGGCTGGCCACAGACTCATAGAGATCCACCTGCCTCTGCCTCCCAGTGGCTGGAATCAGAAGTGTGTGCTACCATACTGACCCCCACTTCACTGTAGACACGCTGTGTCACCTGGGCAAGTGCCTTATTTCTTTTGGGTCTTTGTGTATATTATGGAGGGAGATGCTTTAAGCTTAGGGCTCCTGTGTGAGACATCTGTGGCCCTCTGTGTATGTTGTATGTGAGTCTCCTCAACTACCTACCCATATGCTGGAACTTCCTGGTTTTGGCCAAAATTTTATAGAAGTATTTGAAAAAAAAAACAAAAAACTGAAGACATTTCCGTCAGCGTTGGCACTAAAAATACTAATTAACCCTTAACCTTCATACTTTTTAAATTTATTTGTATTCATGCATTCATGTTTGTATGTGCACCCTGTGTATAGTGCTGAGGGAGGCCAGAAGTGTGCATCATCACAATGCCTTTAATCCCAGTACTCACAGAGGCAGGAGGATCTCTGTGAATTGGAGGCCAGCCTGGGCTATATAGTGAATTCCAAGACAGCAAGGACTACATAGACAGACCCTGTCTCAAAAACATCATCAACAACAAACAAACAAACAAATAAAATAATAAATACTCCTTGCCATCTTCAACAGCAAAGGTAGGCCTGAAGGGTTTTCTAGTTGGAATTGGTACTAGAAACTTTCACTGAGGCTTGGAGTCCTTTATTAGACTTTGTAACTGCCAGGCTGTTCCAAAAGCTGAAAACTTCAGCTTTTCTCTGTCCTTTAACACTGAGCTAACAGTTGGCCCTTATTAAACATTTATTTACTTTTTATACATGTACATGTGCACAACACATGTGCATGCATGAGTTTTTCTTCTGTGAAGGTTTGTATGTGCCAAGGCATATGCATAGAGATTGGAAGACAACCTTGGGTAACAGTTCTCACCTATTACCTTGTTTGAGGCAGGGTGTCCCTTGTCTGCCTACTCGAGGCTAGCGAGACCACAAGCCTCCTGGGGATTTTCCTGTCTCTGTTTCCCATCTCAAGGCAGAAATGCTGGGGTTACACTTAGATTCTCATCCCCTTCCTAGGTTTAGGATTTGGACAACTAATCCTCAAATTTACAGCCTTTTACTTATAATCCTAGCAAGACAGGATTGCCCTGAATTTGAGGCCATTCTAGACTATAGTGTGAGACTCCATCTCAAAACAAAAGCAAAAACGATTAACTAAGGAAGCATCAGGAAGAAAGAAAAGAAAAGCACCTTGCCTGTCCTGCTGACTCCCCCCAGAGTCTGGATGAGGGAGAAGCTGTGGGCGAACAGTAAGGAATGATGATGAGCAGACAGCCTCCCAGATGTTCTCTACTTACCAAATTAGGATGTGCCACAGCTGGGAAAGTGGCAGACTAGGAATATTTTTATTAGACAAAGAAAAGGGGGAGGAGGGCTGATACGTTTTTTCCAGTGCCAGCTGCTGCAGGAGTTGAATGACAGGCCCTCAGCTGTCAGCACTGCCATACTTGTCCTAGACTGCCTCTCCACATCTGGCCACAGCTGGGAAGCAGGAAGGGTTTCACATTCCCTAAACATGAAAAATCCAAATCACTCACACTTAAAAAAAAAAAAAAAAATCACTATTAGAAACGTAAATGTGATTCCAAGAACTTAGCACCCAGGGATGGAGCTTGGCTCAGGAGAAGGAATTGAGAAATGCTTATTAGTTCAATTCCTCTTTCTGATGTAAGGAACTAGGCGAGTGCAGACGGCTCTTGGCTGTTTCTCTGCTGTCAGAGGCTGATGTTCCAAAACTGTTGCCCCCGCCCAGTGCCTCCTGCTTTATCCTTTCCTCTGAACTGCAGAAGGCCCTGGATGATTCAGCACTTTGGGAGCTGAGGAGTTGTCCCAAGCCAGGCAGCCTTGGGGAGCTAGGTAGTGAAGACAGACTGAATTTGTTCCTAAGAGGGTACATTTGGGCTAGTAGTTGTCCACTGGGGAGCCTGGGTAGGTATTGATGTGGTGTTGTTACTGGAGCTTCTCCTGGATGCTCAGGAAGACTTTAAAGGTCTTACTCTAGGCTAACAAACTGGACTCTCTCTCTCTCTCTCTCTCTCTCTCTCTCTCTCTCTCTCTCTCTCTCTGTCTCTGTGTGTGTGTGTGTGTGTGTGTGTGTGTGTGTGTGGTGTGTTTTGTGTGACCCCAACTGGCCCTGAACTGGCTAAGAATGTCCTTGAATTTCTAACTCTCTTGCCTCCACCTCTGAGTGCTGGGATTATGGGTGTGTGCCCTGTGCTGGCTAGTGTCAACCTGACAGAGGCTAGAGTCATTTTGGAAGAGGGAATCTCAGCTGAGAAAATGTCACCACCACACTAGCCTATGGGTGCCAGTCATTTTCTTGCTTGATTATTGATGTGGGTAGGCCGCTCTACAGAAGGCGTTGCCACCTTTGGTCTGATGGTTGTGGGTGCTATATATAAAAAAAGCAGGCTGAGCAAGCAGTGGGGAGCAAGCCAGTGAGCAGCATCCTCCATGGCCTCCATCAGCTCCTTTGCCCAGGTTCCTTTTCCTGCCCTGACTTCCCTGAATATAGACTTCAAGTTGTAAAATGAAATAAACCCTTTCCTCCCTAAGTTGCTTTGGGTCATGGTGTTTATCACATGATAAAGTAAGACAACTGCCAAGCATTATGACCTGAATTCAACCCCCAGGGTCCACATAGAAGGAGAGAAGTGCCCCCCACTCAAGTTATCAGCCATTAAGACAGGCACCGTGGCTGGTTTGTGTGGTGCTGAGGAAGAAACCTAGGGCTTTGCTTATTAGAAGCAAGTGCTCTAACACCTGAGCTACAGCTACAGCCCCTGTATTCCTCTCTCAAGGAATACTTCATATGGCGTGCCACTGGGGAGCATAAAGGAGACAGACAGACACACAGAGAATAAGGGAGAAACAGCCAAGTATGAGATAGAGCTGTGCTCCTCTGTGTCAAGTCTCAGCATTCCTGGTATCTAGTGTGGTACCTGGCAGGTGCTGAACACAGCGCCTTAGGCCACTTGGCCATCCTGACTATGGCGGCTGCTTTATAGATGTTTGCATGCCCACAGTAGTGGGTAAGACACAAGAGCACTAAAGTTTGGAGAATCATTGCAGGTAGCAGGGGAACTCCCCAGAATAGCATATTCTGGTCCATATTCTTCATGGAAGAAGCTGGACGGGACTGAGAATCAGAGGTTAAAAAGAGATATGTGGAAGCAAAAATGGGAAACAACAACTGATGGAACCTGGACAGAGAGATCAGGCCACCCTGGCCATCTAGTCCCTCTTCTCCTGAGAGAAAACAGGTCAGTGGTGGGCTACCTTATCCATATAGCCATCTACCTTGAGTACTAAGGTCTGAGCTGAGATGCTATCTGGGTGTGGGGGTTCTTATAAAAGTCCTTTGCCTTATCTATTTTCTTACTTACCTACTTACTTGTTGGTGGAGGGACATATGTCATACTGTTATTGTGGTCATCAGAGAACAACTTGAGGGAGTAATACTTCTCTCCTTCCCTCTGAGCTCAAAGTTCTGAGGCTCTGAGCATTGAACAGAACATTTACCTATCTTAGTTAGGGTTTCTATTGCTGCAACGAAACACCATGACCAAGAAAGAAAGTTGGGGAGGGAAGGGTTTATTTGGCTTACTTCAGCATTGCTGTTTATCACTGAAGGAAGTCAGGATGGGAACTCAAACAGGACAGGGTCTGGGAGGCAGGAGCTGAGGCCGTGGAGGGGAACTGCTCGCTTCCCATGGCTTGCTTAGCCCACCTTCTTATAGAACCCAGGACTAGCAGTCCAGGGATGACTCCACCTACCATGGACTGGGCGCTCCCCCATTGGTCACTAATTGAGAAAATGCCTTCCTTATATTATAGCTAGATCTCAAGGAGGCATTCCTCAACTGAGGTTCCTTCCTCCAATGACTCTAGTTTGTGTCAAGTTGACACACAAAACTACCCAGTACACATACTTAGCCATCTTGATGGCTCTTATTGCATATATATATATGTGTGTGTATGTATGTATATATACATATATAACACACACATATATATATGTATACATATATATCAGTGCATATATATATATATATCTACATATGTACCCACACATATAATTTTACTGTGTTCATACCTCCCCTTCCCCCATTTATCTGTGTATCTCCCTCCCTCCAACTCCTGTCAAACTCTTCCTAACAAGTCTCTCATTTAGTTCCATATTTGGTTGGAGACTGGTTTTGTTATAAGACAGGTTCTCACTGTAGGCACTGGCCTACTTGGAACTCAATGTGTAGACCAGGCTGGCCCCAAACTCAAGAGATCCTCCTGCCTCTGCCTCTCTCAAGTGATGGGATTAAAAGTGTGTGCCACCATAGCCAGTATGTTTTGTGTGTATGTGTACATATGTATGTGCCCCACAACATTTAGCTAGGATTGCTTACATGGCCATAAGTAGGGGGTTATTTACTTAAGCAAGGGTATGTTAACAGTGATTATACCACCAGGAATATGACTTCTTCCTTAGCAATCATTGACTGTCCCAGCTCCTCATAATCCCCTCCCCACCGATGATAGAGTGTTGGTGGGCCTAGTCTTGTGGGAGTCGTATACAGGTAGCCACTGCTGCTGTGAATTTATGGTTGCAACTGTCACATCATGCCCAGGAGATGGTGTTTCACAGTTCTCCTTCCCATCCTCTGGCTCTTACCTTCTCTCCGCCTCCACTTCCATGATGTTTTCTGATCCTTAAAGGGGTTGATAGAGATGTCCTGTTTAGGGTTAAGCACTCAACAGTTAGTTAGTTATTCTTAACACTTTGCTCAGTTTTGACTCTCTGCATTTGTGTTCACCACTGTAAACAGAAAAGAGAGCAACACTAATCTATGGATTATAAACTTATATTTAAAAGGCAGTTTGACAACATGTGCATTTAACAAAACAATAGTAAGTTTAAGTTCCCAGCTAGGACTTCCATAATATGGCCTTTGACCAGATGTTATTTTATTTTATTTTTTTGTTGTTTTGAGATTTATTTTTTGAGGCAGTGGTGACTCATGCCTTTAGTACTAACACTCAAGAGGTAGAGGCAGGTGGATCTCTGAGTTTGAGGCCAGCCTGGTCCACAGAGTGAGTTTCAGGACAGCCAGGGCTGCACAAAGAAACCCTGTCTAAAAAAAAAAAAAAAGAAAGAAAGATTTTGTTTTATGTGCTTGAATGTTTTGCCTGCATGTATATATGTGTACCATGTACCATATTCATGCCTGATATCTCTAGAGATCAGAAGTCATCAGATTGTCCCCTGGAGCTGGAACTATGGGTGGTTATGAAGCACCATGTGGGTGCTGGGAACTGAACCCAGGCTCTCTGCAAGAGCAACAATTATTTTTAACCTCTCAGCTGTCTCTCCAGACCAAAGTTAATAATACCAGATAAGAATTCTCTTCTAGCTAGGCAGTGGTGACACACCCCTTTAATCCCAGCATTTGGGAGACAGAGGCAGGAGGATCTCTGTGAGTTAGAGACCAGCCTAATTTACAAGAGTTAGTTCCAGGTCAGGCTCCAAAGCTACACAGGGAAACCCTGCCTCAAAACACCCCTCCCCCCCCCCCCCCCCCCCGCAAAAAAAGAATTCTCTTTTATAGGCCTCAGATGCAGTCAGAAAGAAGTTGGTTATACCCATAACAGTTGTGACACTATTATATTATTGCACCAATGAGCATATCTCCCTGGCCCATTGATTTGTAGCTTGCAGGTTAATAGCTAGCTAGAAAAGACCATTGATGACTGTTTTCTCCCAGCTGTCCACATAACACCACATAACTTCCAGCACTCTGAAGGCTAGCCAGCTGGAAGGCAGTCTCCTTGCTCAGTTCCATGATTTCTTTCTGTATGTCCTGCAGACAAAATGTGTGGTTTCTTTAGCAGGTTTGGGTGCTAATAGCCTCAAGCTGCTGAGATTGAATATGTCTGGCATAAAGCAATGGATCTCAGGGTTTTACTTACACCAGGGTCACCTGGAGTGATAGCTTAAATTCACATTGTCCTCAGTAGAGGAAGGTGGATCTTTGTGGGTTCAAGGCTGGCCTGGTTTGCAGAGTAAGTTCCAGGACAGCCAAGGCTACACTGAGAAACCCTGTCTTGCTCCCCGAGTTTATGATTGGGTCAGAGGTGCCCACAAAGTTCCGTTTCTAGCAAATTATCAAGTCAAGTGGCATTAATGCACTAGCTGTTGCTTTTGTAGATGTTTGCATGACCCTGGCAGTAAGTGACAGGGGACCTGAATGCATAAAAATACTAGTCTTACACTTGGAGGGCCACTGGCACAGAGCAAACAACTAAGAAGTGACAATTAAGCTGGATGGTGGTGGCCCACACCTTTAATCCCAGCATTTAGGAGGCAGAGGCAGGCAGATCTCTGTGAGTTTGAGGCCAGCCTGGTCTACATAGCAAATTCCAGGCCATTCAGAGCTGTACACATTCATACTACACACACACACACACACACACACACACACACACACACACACACCACATAGGGCCTGCTTCTGCTTCCCAGGAAGTTGTACCAAGTGGGTCACCTCCAGAAGAAGAACCAGTTGACCACTATTAAGGGAAAGCTTATCCTAGGCAGCTTACCCAAGAGGTATCCTATGCCCCAAACCTTCTAGTGTCAGGTCTGGCAGGCAGGAGATTTAGAAGGCAGCCTGGTGTTGTGTGACAAAAATTTTACTGGAGAGACAAAACACACTCATCTACTTATCCCAGATAGGGAACCCACAACAGACCAAAATATGGACACCACCAGAGTCCAGCTTGGTGAACCAATGAGTTTTATTGAGGTTACTTACAGGAATATGGGTGACAGGTTATTTGCAGGAGCAGAAATGACTCAAAGACAGCTGTGTTACCAGAGCCCACCAATCACAAAAGCTGGGAACCTTGAGCACACTGCACAGCTGTCAGCTTAACAGATTGGAGAGTGTCTTCCTTAGGTGCCTCAGTTTGTCTAAGCCCCTTTGGGTAGCTTTTCTTTGCAGCTCAGCTTGTCTGGGTCTTTGCAGCTGGGCTCTGCTTACTGTGCCAGGGAAGGGGCCTTCTGAATCTAGTCATTTTCAGGGGGTTCTTCAAGCTTTGTGTTGTTGCTATTTACCTCCCTGTTTAAGGAGCTCCCCTGAAGGATTTAGAGGAGACTGTCACAAGACAAGTAGCCAGTGGTGGAGACCAGGCACTGTTTGGCCACTGTCCTACGTAGTGATGAAGCTAGAGTGACAGGTTGGCAGGGGGGGGAATGTTCTTACCATCTTGGCCTCTCTGTTATGTATGGCCTTGAGCCTGGGGTGAGGGGCCCCTCTGCCTAGCTAGCAGACAGAACAGGGAGGTGACAAGTGAGGAAGCTGCCAGCCAACTCAGGATCACTTTTGCCTCTGGTTTTGGGACCACTGGACCCAACCCTTAGGCACAAGCCCACCCCAAACTGTGTATCATCCCCCTTCTCCTCCTTCTCCTCCTCCTTCTTCTGTGTAGCTTCTCTGTAGACCAGGCTGTCCTTGAACTCAGAGATCCACCTCTCTCTGCCTCCTGAGTGCTGGGACTAAAGGTGTGCGCCACCACTGCCCAGCTTTGTATCCCACTTCTTACCGGGGTGGCGAACTTTATGGACACCTGCTGCCAGCACACGCTGGCACAGTTTCCCTGCCAAGGTCTGAATACCACATCTTGGTTATCTGATATTCTTGCTGAGTAGGATCAGAGTCTGGAATGTATATTCAGTGATTGAGGCTCTCGGAGGATCTGGCTCTCACTAGACCACTTTTTTGCCTCTCTCCCTCCCCAGGATGAGCAGAAATGTGTAGAGACCGTGGAACTTGGAAGCTATGAGAGGTGTCAGGACCTCCGAGCTGTCCTCAAACGGAAGCACCGCTTTATCCTGCTGCGATCACCAGGGAACAAGGTAGGGGTGATCCTAAAGGCTGTCTCCCTCTGGGCAGTCTGCAGGTTCCCTGTTAGGTGGGCTGAGGTTTACATTTAGCAGCATCCTCTGGTTGATGGATGATGTGGGCTGTGTTGGAACTTCTCCCTTTCTTAGCCCTGTAATGACTATTGCAGGCTGTAGTTGGAAGCAGCCACTGGAAGGCAGACCCTGAATTCTGGACATAGGAGGCACAGGCTGAGAAAGGACAGCTATAGATAAGGCCTCTACTCCAACCAGGCCTTCAGTACCCCAAAAGAGCCTGGAGCAGAGGCAAGAATATGGCACTGACTCCATCCTGCCCTCCAGGCTTCTCTTGGGCCCAGAGCTAGGAAGCCCATAGCCCTAGCTTACCTCCTTTTGTGATTTGCTTTCTTGCCTGAGACTGTCTCCTTTAGGTACAGGTTAAGTTTGCTGTTTGTACCCTTTACATTTTTTGAAGTTTATTTTTATTTTATGAGTATGAGTGTTTGTCTGCATGTGTGTCTGTGTACTACATGCATGCTATGCCTGCAGAGGCCAGGTTGTCAGGTCTTCTGGAATTGTTATAGATGGTTGTGAGCTACCATGTGGGTACTGGGAATCAAACCCAGGTCCTCTAGAAGAACAGCCAGTGCTCTTAACCACTGAGCATCTCTTTAGCCCATCTACCACTTTTCCCTGGAGGAAGACTAAACGTGTGTGTGTGTGTGTGTGTGTGTGTGTGTGTGTGTGTGCAGTTTCATGGATGTCAGGAGGGAGAGCAGATCTGAACCCAGCCAAAGTGCATAGTACTTTTTGCCAGCTCCAGCCACACCTCACCCTAACCTCTCCACACCATGAGGAGTCTGCCAAAGTAAAGGCTTCATCGTAGAAGCTGGGTGAGGGGAACAGTCTGGTCTGGGCCTCCTGGAACCATCCTGTTTGTCTCCCGGGTGAGAAGTTAGGATCCTAGTCTCCTGTGGTCCCGGACACTGGAAGAGATTATTGTGCTTTCCTCTTTAGTCTGTTGTACCCAAGAATGTTTCACCAAGGCAGGGGCAGATGTCCTGAGGGTCAAGGCCAGGGCCCAGGTTCTTTTGATATCTGGGGCTTAGGGTACTTTGAGGACAGAGAAAGCTCTTTCAGACCCTGTAAGCTTTTTCTTGTCCTGGAGACCTGCTGCCCCTCTGAGCAGGTGCGGTCTGCATCTGTGTTTGAGAGGTGCAAAGTACATTGTATACAAAGGCCAGCAGTACCTTTGTCTGCCCTTGCATGTGCACTCCTTAGGTATGGATACCATTTAGCTGTGCCAGGGTCATGTGTGTGTGAGTGTGTGTGTGTGTGTATGTGTGTGTGTTCTGTGGATGTGGGTTGACAGGAAAAGATGTTTCTTTGTTCTTTGCCCATGTCACCTACTTTTCCAGCTCTGAGAATCAGCTAATAGTGTGCTAGGTGGGTCACCCAGCAGTAGGACAACCCCTTCAGAGAAGCCTGTCTGTGTAGCAGCCTCGCGGCTTCTGTGGTAACAGCCTTCCTCCCACCCCTTAGCCCTTCCCAGACTTGAGGTTGGTTCTGGGGGATGACGGGGAACAGGACAGTTTGGGAGATGGGTTGGAGCCAGTGGTGTCAGCTGCAGAGATGAAGATACAACCAGACTGCTGCCCAAGGGCCCTTGACCCTCCTCACTCCACACTAGAGTGTGGCTCCCCAGAGGCTCTGCCTATCCTCCTCCAGTGCCTGCTTTTCCCATCGCCCTGGGTGTTCCCCAACTTCCTCATGGCCTCTAGCTGGCCAGGAGGTCATGTGACCCTGGCTGTCTGGTCCTGAGGCTGCCTTTTTCCTCTCTAATCAAATAAACAAAGACTCCAGTGTCTTCCGCGCCCCGCTCCCCCTGCTGCTTCATCCCCACGCTCCTGTCCATGAGGTCACAGACAGCGGCTGCCAGGAAGCAGGACGGCCACTGCTGGGTCTTGCTGCCCTGCTGGTCTCAGCCAGCTCGGCCCTTTCCTCTTTCCGGCCTCCTCTTCCCCTCCCCCACGCCTTCCTAGCTGCCATTCTGCCCTTCCCCCTTTCCCAGGCCTTGGCTGCCTGTCCTGCAGCCACTCTTATGATCATGGATTTTCCTGCTAGATCTTCTTCAGAGACCATATGGTGTGAAGCTGCAGCCTGAGCGCACCAGGCATACTTTCTTGGTGTCCATTCTGATTGTCCCTATGACGGTCAACACTGTGGTATGTGGAGTTGAGTCAGGATTACGCAGCCCTTTATGGTAGAACTCTCTGAGCCCATTGGTTTTCTCTGAGGCCATATCTCTCCTAGGGAACCGATACCCTCCCTGCCGCCTGTGGCTGGTGGGCTGGGCCAGCGGGGAAGGGGCAACTGAGTCCAGGAGTTCTGTTCTCAACCCTTTGAGGAGCCCCATAGACCCTGAACCCCTAACAGGTACAGCAGCAGGGGTCAGAGAGGTTGCCTATACCCCTAGCACCTCTCAGGATTGGGTGGCCTTTGTAGCCCTGGTATGCCATGTGGTCTCTCCCTGAGCCCCTGCAGTCCTGAAGGCTGGGCTGAGAGGAAGTTGCCAAGGTGCCCTAGGGTTTCTGACTTAACTGCAGATCTGCTGCCAGGATCTAATTTAGCCTGGTCATGCAAATGAGCATTTGGCTGTGGCTGGCATGGAGCAGGGACCTAGGGTCCCGTATGAGGAGGAGGTGGTTGGGCCAGGAGGAAGTTATATAATGAGGATGCTGAGGGGGGCCAGGCCAAGTGCACTGTACTGTGGTGTTACATAACTGACTGGCAGAGTGGCAGGAGGTGCTATCTAATACCAGGGTGGGGGATGGGTGAGCTGGCCACACCAATAAAGATGTAGGGTGTCTTGAGGTCAGAGAGTAGGTAGTGGCCCAGAAACGGGATGAGGGAAGGAACCTAGGGCCAGTTCATTCATGTATTGTCTTGTTCACTCACTACTTATTGAAAACCTATGTGCCAGACCTTAGTTTTGGTCACATTTAATTCCTTTAACGTTGCTCTGTAGTAAACTGTGTTGTCCCATTTTATGGATTAGTAAAGTAAGACTGTGAGGGTAAAAGCTGGGGTTCTATTCACACTCGTTCTGGCCAGCTCCAGATTTGTTTCCTTTGGCACTTTTCTTTGAGACAATCTTGGGTATACAAGCTGGCTTTGAACTTGTAAATCTCCCGCCTCTGCCTCCACCTCCCGGTGGCTGGGATTGCAGGCATGCACAGCCACACCTGGTTTGTGTGAGGGTGGGGATTGTAGCCCAGGGCTTGGTGCTTGTTGGGCAAGCACTCCACTAATAACTAAGCTACATCCCAGCCCTAGATACATCTTTTTAAAACAATTTTGTTGCAGTGGTAAAACGCTGACTATGCTAACCTGAGTATAAGAGTTCATTCCTTAATATGCCCAGGGCAGGGTGGTAGTGGCACATGCCTTTAATCCCAGCACTTAGGAGGCTGAGACAGGAGATCTCTGTGTATTTGAGGTCAGCCTGGTCTATAGAGTGAGTTCTAGAACAAGCTCCAAAGCTACAGAGAAATCCTGTCTCAAAAAACAAAACAAGCAAAACCCCCAAAACATGTGGGTATGATGATGCCCTGCCTATAACCCTAGTGCATGGCAGACAGAGACCTGGAATCCCTAAAGTAAGCTGTCGAGCCAGATCAGCTGAACTGAAGAGCGCTGGATTCCACAAGAGACCCTGCAGCCCATACATAAGAGAGAGTGATCAAGGAAGACACTGGATCTGGGACCTATCATAACCTTGAACCTAGACACACACACACACACACACACACCAGCATGCACACACATTCATGCTCCAGAACATATGAGTATGATGCAGAACACATACCATATACATATGAAAGAAAAATAAGAACTATGATCAAACACACAGAATTATTATTGTTGTTGTTGTTGTTGTTATTATTGTTATTATTATTTTTAGACATGGTCTCACTCTGTGGCTCCTGCCCCTGGCTACCTGGAATGCTATGTAAACTAGAATGAGTTCAAACTCATAGAGATTTGCTTGCCTCTACCTCTTGAGTGCTAGGATTAATGGCATATACCATCATTCCTGACTAAAATTTCCTTAACTATTTGACCTAACTGTTCAGAGGCATTAACTTCATTCCTAAGGTGGTACCATCACCATCTTCCTTCAGAACTCTTTTAAAACTCACAAAACTGCAAGCAAATCCATTAAAAACTGGCTCCCATTCTCTCTTCTTCCAGACCCTCACAGTCACCGTTCTACTTTCTGTCCCTGGTTTTAGTTTTTCTAGGTCCCTCATAGCGGGAGGCAGTCTGTCTCTTGTACTTACTTCATGTAGCATCTTTTTATTTATTTCTCTTATCCTGAGACAAAGTCTTATGAAGTAGGACCGTATCAGAGTCCTATCTTCAGGACGAGGCTGATTGCTAGAGATCGCCGGTCTCTTGACATCACTTCCCCACTTAAAGCTCAGTGTCAGAACTGCTCCCAGTCACTCAGGCTTCACTTTGGAATCTGGGTTGGGATTCTTCCTAAAGACCCCAAATGTGAGCCCTAAAAATATCTGCCATCCTCCCTGCCTATCTCTTACAGGTCAGTGACATCAAATTCCAGGCGCCCAGTGGGGAAGAAAAGGAATCCTGGATCAAAGCCCTCAATGAAGGGATCAACAGAGGCAAAAACAAGGCTTTTGATGAGGTATGGGGGTGTGGTCCTCTGGATGGTTCATTGTTCTCTGACCCATCCCTTTAGGAGAAGATTGTGCCCACCTCACTCCAAACTACCCCGCAGTTCTGCCATTGCTACAAACACTGGGGCATACATGGTTTAATTTCCTAAAAGCCCTTCAAAGTGGGTGGTCACGTCCAGTTTCCACCAGTGAAACCAAGGGATGAGTAAATCAAGTTATAGTTTTTTTCTTTGAGACAGAATGTCATCTTGTTTGGAACTCACTATGTAACCAAGGATGACCTTGTCTGATTCTCCTGCCTTCTCCTGCCTCCTCCCACCCCACCCCACCCCCATGCTAGGATTACAGGTGTACCACAAAGCCTGGTTTGATGAGGTGCTGGAGATTAAACCGGAGCTTCCTATAAGTTAGACAGTGTTCTACCAGCTGAGCCACATTCCCAGCATTTAGGTCTTTTATTTTAAACTAAAAAGCACGTGAGCTAGAAGCATCCTTGTGGGAGAGCATTTGCAAGGGGGTCTTGGGCTCAGTCATCTACAGTGAAAGAGAAAGAAAAGGAATGTAGGTGGTGGGGTAGAATTTACCTGGTTACAGTGTCTATATGTCCTTCCTGCCCAGCCCCAGTAGGTAAAAAACAGTGGCAGCCCAGAGCCTGGGGGATAGGGTGAGCTTAGAGCCCATGAGCACCTTCCCTTTTCCTCTGGCTGTCCTGAAACTCTTTCTGTAGACCAGGCTGGCCTTGAACTCAGAGATCCGCCTGCCTCAGTCTCCTGAGTGCTGAGATTAAAAGTGTGCGCCACCACTGCCCAGCCCACATACTCCTTCAGTTGGCACACAAGCCTGGGCCTGGCAGGGTTTCTCTGTTTGTCTGCAAAGACCTTCTGTTCCTGAGGCCCTTGTGCTATAGTGGTAGCTATGGTAATAGTGGTTTTAAAAGTCAAGCTTGTGCTGGATGGGTGGTGGGATAGATCTCTGTGAGTTCAAGGCCAGTCTGGTCTACAGAGAGAATTCCAGGACAGCCAGGGTTACACAGAGAAACACTGTCTCAGGGAAAAAAAGAAAGTCAGGCTTGGAATGAGTGGTCCAGATGTCCTGTCCCATGGTGCCAGGGTCTCCTAGGAAGGATCTGCCTTTGATATCGTGGGTCCTTAGCTTTTGGGGCTAAAATGTTTTTTTAAAAACAACTTAGGTGGCTGAAGACTTGAGAGAAGCCTCCTTAATCTGTCCCAGTCTGTGAGTCCTGTGTGTTTATCATGTCACTGTGTCATGCTCAGCCTTTCACTCTATGGGAAAAGTGTTTCTATATGAGAGCCGGGATGGTGTGTCACATTGTGGATGGCAAAGTGGCCCCAGAAGCCATGGCCTCACGGGTTCCCTCTGGTCTTCAGCAGAGTAAAGAACAGGCAGTTCTGGCATTCAGAGTCCAGACCGCCCATGTGATTATGTGCCTGCCTTTCCTGACTCGGAAGAGAAGTTACCCTCCTCACAGCCAGGTCCAGCTATAGAGGCCCTGCCCTTTGCTGGTCTGGGCATGCATTAGGAGAGTAACAGAGATCAGGGCAAGATTTTAATGCATGCTAGGTGCCAGAGGGTCATGATCTGGCATCCCCCTCCTGCCCTGGCTGAGCTCTAGAGCAGATACAGGGCTGCTTGGGTATCTGTACTACACTGAGCTGAAGAGGATTGCTGCTGGGAATGAGAAGGAACACCTGGGGCAGGGTAGACTCAGCGAAGCAGAGGTCCACGGTAGGGAGACACATGGAGATGCGCAGACCCTGACTGAGTCTGGGCAGAGTGTTTCCTATCTTCCCAAGACCTGGCAGGGAGGGACTCACCTCCTCCTAACCCCTTCCCAGGTAAAAGTAGACAAGACCTGCGCCCTCGAGCACGTGACACGGAACCGGGTACGTGGGGGCCAGCGGCGCCGGCCACCAACAAGAATCCACTTAAAGGAGGTAAGCCCTTTCCTTGGCTTGGATAATGGGAGGTCAGCTGAGCCTGGGAATTCCAGGCCCTTGGGGTGCCAATCAATGCTCACGACTAACCTGGAGTTGGGGCTTGCTAAGTGGTATGTGTTTAGGAAGGACAACAGAGAGGCCTGGGTCCTTTTCCAATTGTGGTTTACACAGTGACCTTGGACAGAGAAAACAGGCTCGGGAAGCTAGGACCTGTGACTTAGTGATCACTTCCAGCAGGAAAGTAGGCCTATTCTTATTAGCTGTGACTAGTTCTGGTAGTAGAACAACTCTAGGGGATTGGAACAGGACCATGGAGGAGTAGTTGTGTATTAAACTGACAATACTTTAAATTCCAACAGCGCCGGTTTAGTGGATGGATGGGAGTGAGAGGGAGGAGGAATTGGTCTGAGCTGAGGCACTAGGCCTAACAATTTAGGGTGTGCTGAGGGGCTCAGCTGGCTTGGGGACTAGGCTGGGGATAAAGGGAGAGGAATTATAGAGGTCTAGAATGCAGGAGTCGGTGATGTGCTTGAAGAGATGTTCCAGAGATCAGTTTGAGATCCTTAGCAGGGTGGATTTGGGTTGAAAGGAGGGAGAAATAGAGGGATTCCAGGCTCTGTCAGGGGTTGAAGAGGAAGAGAAAGGGACTTATAATTCACAGTGGGAAGCAAGAGATGTTACAGGCCCAGATACAGGCAATTTGGGAGAAGGTATGGAAAGGGGGAAGCGGTAAGGAGCAGCCTCTAAAAGACCTGTAGAGCAGACAGGAAGAGACTTCCTCAGCAAATAAGACATTTAAGGGCTGTCAGCAGTGGCTACAGCAGAAGAGGAGGCTCTTTTTTTTGAGACAGGGTTTCTCTGTATTGCTTTGGAGCCTGTCCTGGAACTCGATTTGTAGACCAGTCTGGCCTCCAACTCACAGACATCCACCTGCCTCTGCCTCCTGAGTGCTGGGATTTAAGTAAAGGCATATGCCACTACCACCCAGCTTGAGAAGGCTTTTTAAAAGGAGTGGCTGGTGGCCGGGACAGCAGTGGTCAAGAAATGCTAGCAGGAGCAAGTGGACTTGGGTTTAGGACTTGGGAGCATCAACACAGGACCAGGCAGCATGGGAAGAACTGAGGAGGAAGTGGTCACATTTGCAGAGATTTTTCAAGGAGAAGGAGTCAGTTTAGTGCTGCCACGGGGTACAGAGCTGCAGGGGTCCCTAAAGGGGCTACCATAGGCAGGAAGAACACAGGGTCCTTAGTTGTTGATTGATGAGGTAGCCTGTTCTTATCTGTTAGATGAGAGAGAGGAGTCCCAGGGAAAAACTGAGAAAGGGCCAGCCAAGGGGAGGGTTACAGGAGGTTACATCCAGCCTTGGAGAAGAGACTCTGAGAATTTAAGGAGGGACAGACCTCAATAGTGGTCCCAAGTGTTGGCGGGCCAGAGCATGTGGTGAATGTAAAAGGGTGTGAGAGTCCCAGCCTGGACTCCACCCACCCCACCCCCACACCATCTGAGGGGCCTTGGAAGAAGCTTTCTGTTCATCCCTGCTTCATGGCCTCTGGAGCTCCCAGGAAGGCCCCCACACTGTGAGGAAGGTCCCGGCGTCCGTCAGGCCAAGTCAAGGGCTGAAAGGCTGGATAGACCTGTCTAGATAAGCAGAAGTAAGTGAAGTAGGCAATTTGGGGGAACTTATACTTGAACCAATGATCATCCAAGATGACACCTGGATACCGTCCTCACACCAGGTAGCCAGTGCAGCTTCTGATGGGCTTTTGCGCCTGGACCTGGATGTCCCAGACAGTGGACCACCAGTGTTTGCCCCTGTCAATGATGTCAGTGAGACCCAGCCCCAGGAGCCACCTCGGGCTCTCATGCCTCCTGTCAAGCCTTCCCCAGTTCCAGAGACTTGCAGCACTGATGACAGCATGGAGATTACTGCAGGAGAGAGAGCCCCAACTCCTGTCTCAGCAAGGCCTGAGGTCAAACCTGAGAGTGAAGAGGAGGCAGAGACCCCAGCGGAGGGAGACAGTGACTCTAAGAGGCTCCCCAACAGCACATTGTCTGAGAAACTGAAGGTGAGCTGGGAGAACTCCAGCCCAGAGGAGGCTGCTGCTCTTGAGAGTGCACAGC
This sequence comes from Phodopus roborovskii, assembly GCF_943737965.1. Taxonomy (NCBI): domain Eukaryota; kingdom Metazoa; phylum Chordata; class Mammalia; order Rodentia; family Cricetidae; genus Phodopus; species Phodopus roborovskii. The sequence goes on along the minus strand of NW_026126517.1, from coordinate 41,872,970 downwards.
TGCCCAAGGTGCCCTCTTCGGAGACCCCAGAGGCTGCCCCCAGGGAGAGCAGAAAGCCCCCGGCACCCCCTCCCAAGATCCTATCAGAGAAGATGAAGGCCTGTATGGGTGGGATGGATGCTTCCACTACGCCAGGCTCAACACAGGTGTCTGTGAATGGCATGGATGACGGTCCCGAGTCTGCCATACCATCCCAGGCCATGGGCACCCCTGGAACTGCCCCAGAGGATTCATCAGCATCCCCAGCACTGCCCTCCTGGGACTTGCCATCCCAGTTTTATCCTCGCTCCTCTTCCCTGGGGGACCTACTCAGAGACAGGCCCCAGCATCCGCGGCTGCCCAAGGAAAAGTTGTATCGGGCCCAGCTGGAAGTGAAGGTGGCCTCCAAACAGACAGAGCAGTTGTTGAACCAGGTGCTGGGCAGCGAACCACAACCTGTGTGTGCTGAGTCGTTGCTCAGCCAGGCTGTGGAGCAGCTGAGGCAGGCCACCCAGGTCCTGCAGGAAATGAGGGATTTGGGAGAGCTAAACCAAGAAACACCTGGCCTAGTGCAGAATCGGAAGGAGCTGGTGACCCTCTACAGGAGAAGTGCACCCTAGGCCTGCCAAGCCCAAGGCACAAACTCACCTTCCCAAGTCACTGCCCAGCCAGCTTTGCTGAGAAATGAGCTACAGCCCAGGCTGTAGACACACCATTTGAGACATCCAGTTTGGCCAGGACTTAAAGCTCCTGATGTCCTTTCTACCTTACCCTGGCTCTTGGTGCCAGGTATCACCTGGGGCTGTTCTGGCCTCTTTTCTAGGCTCTGGGCTTGGGATGGATCACATGCTCCTGTGGTCTATGTGGTTACTGCAAACTGCCCCAGGACTTTGGCACTGTGCTTGGAGTTTCCGGGATGGCATCATCTCTGTCCTCACCCCCAATAGTTTACATTCCTGACTTCTGTGGAGAGCACAGCTGAGCTGCCTGAGGCTCCCATCTCCTAGTCATCAGGCAGCTTCCAAGGTGCCACACCCACTTATTATGAGCAGCTCTAGGGGCCTTGGGTCCAGGCTGTGGGCTCATCTGTCAGCTGAGTGAAATCTGGCCCTTAGCTGGAGCCTAAAGATGGGCAAGCTTCTGGGTGAAGGAGCCATTTGCTCTGTGTGTTGAGCCTTCTGCAAACCACAGATCTTTCCCACAGTGTCCCTTCCCCTTTGGAGAACTGTGATTAGATAGATGGTCAGATCTCAAGGTTTTCAGGGCAGAAGAGGAACCCCAACCTCCTGGTGCAGTCTCTGCTCCTGGGCTAGCTTCTGTCCAGCCTTGCACATTCCTAAAGACGAAAACCCTAGAGTGGCCCGTGTTACCATCTGGAAAACCTATATGTAATTATCATTAATCAACCTTTTGAGTCTCTGCCCCCACCCCCGCCTTCTGTGCCTCCCAGATGGGATTTATCTGGGTCTCTATGAAGTTCTTCCTCAGCTGAGACAGCTCTGATATCCACCCTCTTCCCTTCACCTGCTGGAGTCTGTGGCTACAACCCACCTATCAGGCCCCTGGCGGGCTGCCCCTCCTTAGCTTCTTAATGAGAGGAGTGGTTTCTCCCCCCTCCCCTCCTCCCTCCTTCCCCTCTCCCCTCCCCTCCTCCTTTCCCTCCCCCCTTCCCCATTGTCTCTGGCTCTCTGGGCCCCCCTAGAGTCTCCAACCCACTGCAGCAGCCGGCAGGACTGAGGCTGGAGTCTGGGCTGCAGCACTGGGGGAGGAGGAACCCTCACATAGGATTTGCATGTGCACTTTTGTTTACTGGAAGAGAAGGGAGGGTCACAGCAGCCAGTGGCTTTTCCACTCACCCTGCTCCCAGCCGCCAGTTGTGCCCACCAAAGCCTGCCAGCCAGGGCAGGTTAATGCCTTCATTACTGTACTGTCACTTTCTTGCTGTGGGTAGTAGGCAGTGGCAGAGTAAACAGCAATGTCTGGCTACTGAGCCTCCCACTATCAGCCTCAAACCACACTCCTTGGGCTCTTATGCCAGCCTGCCTTACCCTCCATCTCAAGAGCAAGAATGTCTTCAGGTGTCTGTCCAGTCCTGATCTCTGCCATCTTCCCTTGGGAACAATCGTCCCCTATAGCAGCAAGGGCTGCTGGATTTCTGCCAAGTCACCTGCTTCCAGGGATTAGAGCCCCAGTCTGTGCTGTCAAGTGACTAGTTGGGCAAGCAGTCTTGGGGCAACTGTCTTAATGGCCAAATGTCATTGGTTCCCTTGCTGGAGAGGTGGGTTGAGGATGGGGACTGCACAGGACTGCCTCCATGTCACTGTGGAAGGAGGCAACCAGTGTCTTCTGCTTATGAACCATCTTTCTTGAAATTTGGCAATAAATTTCATTTTATGGAACTTTTCTGCCCCAAGCCTGTATGTTGGTGTGGGAGCTAGCACTGAGGCCGGCCCCCAAGGAGCTAGGGGCTTGTGGCAATTGGTCAGTGGCAAAATCAGCCTTCCAAACTCAGTTCTGGTAGTTTTCAAGCTTTGAAACACTTAAATATTGTCCAGGACAACTAGGACTATTGCACAGAAAAACATTGTCTCAAAAAAAAAAAAAATCAAGATGTTTTAAATAAATAAGTAACTCAACTTATTCTGTCTTTTGGGAACATACAGTGATAACCACTGCAGACTTAAAGTCAGTGTAACAGTTTGTTGGGTTTTGTTATTTCTTTCTTTTGAGACAGGGTCTCAGTCTGTAGCCCTGGCTGTCCTAGAACTGATTATGTATATCAGGCTGGCCTCTACTCACAGAGATCCTCCTGCCTCTGTCTCCCAAGTGCTGGGATTAAAAGTGTGCACTTATTTTACTTCACTTTTTTTTTTTTTTGAGACAAGTTCTACTATGCAGCCTTGGCTGACCTTGTACAAATTCACATCAGTCCTCTTGCCTCAGCCCCCAGAGTGGTAGAGTTACAGGTATGTGCCATCATGCCTGGTTCTGATTCTTTGTCATTTCTCTTTTTAGTTTCCTCTAATTTGAAGTATTTCCTCAGCATGTTTTTCTTTTTTATAAACATTGACTTTCTATTGTTGTCTTTAAAGATTTTCTTATTTTAATGTGTATTGGTGTTTTGCTTGCGTGTGTGTCTATGGGAGGGCTTAGATCCTTTAGAACTGGAGTTACAGACAGTTGTGAGCTGCCATGTGGGTCCTGGGTTTTGAACCTGGGTCCTCTGGAAGAGGCAATGCTCTTGACCGCTGAGCCATGTCTCCAACTGTTTTGTTTTCTTTTTATTTGAAGTAGCCCATGCTGTCCTTAATGTTGTTACGAATGAGAATGATATGGACTTGTGATTGTCCTGCCTCCACCAGCCATGAGCTGTGGCTGCAGGCAGACACCCTTCCCCCGCTCATTTATTTCCCAGTCCTTTCTGGGTGTTGCTATATTGGGTGTGTGCTCCCTCACCCCCAGGCAGGGCTTCTCTTTTGCCCTTGTTGTCCTGGAACTCCAAGATCCACGGTCTTTGTTTCCTCTTGCAACTAACAAGTGCTCTGGAAGGTATAGAGGACCAAGCAAAATAAGATGGACGTCATTCCCATGTCCTCCAGTGTCTACTGATGATGCTCGAGGAACAAGTGTTTACCCACAGTGGTTCCAAAATGGTGGCTCTCTTAAACCCTCAGAGCTTGCTGGGCCCTGGTTAGGGGTGAACCTGGACCCCTGCCATCATACTTCCTCTGACAAGAGTGTTCGGGAAAGCCCTGGGCTAGATCTCACGTTAAGATGTCAGGGTGTAAGTCCCACCTTGGAATTGCCTGTGAGTCTTAAGCCTTAAGGGTGAGTCTCATTTTCCTCACCCACAAAGGGAGATCGCAGCGGTCTCCCCCTTGTGTGGGAAAGCACCATTGTGCTTGCCAAAGATTGGCTCCCATCGTCCGCTGTGGCTCTACTGGACAGGCCCTGTGGCCAACATAACAGGAAGCACCTGACCTGGGATGTATGAACTGTGGCCATGACCCTTGTGAATTCCCCTGTCACCAGCCTGGCATGTGACAGCCGTATGGAGTCAGGGGTCTGCAGATGCTGGGAGACCTCAGATGACACTTCACATTTATAGGCCCCTTCCTCTGAGAGGAGTCTCCTTACTGATGGGAGTCTCTGTTTAACTCTGACCCAGGAACTAGCTTACTGGGATGGTGCTGGTGGCCAACACTGGGCTACGGAAGGATGTGGTAAGAACTGTTTTTCCCTCTAGTCTTGGGGACTGGAGGCCTGTGCAGAAAAGGGGAGCCTTCCTTTTGAACACATGCTGCTGTCACCTTGGGCGTCCTGTGGGTAGTTCAGCAAACCATGACTTGGTTGGTTTTGCACAGAACCCAGCAACAAGAGGAGGTCTGGGTGAGCAGGGGTGTTCCTCTCCACTCCCACTCATGCTTAGGCCCTGGAAGCCCCCTTTGTGTAGGTTTTTTTTTTTGTTTTGTTTTGTTTTGTTTTTGTTTTTTGTTTTTTTTCTCTTCTGTTTTTGTCTCCAAGTCTCAGACCTAGTTAACAGGGCTCTTGAACTAAATAATTAATTAAAACAAAAAAGAACAAACATAAGAAACCACCATAGAAAATTCACTCTAGCCAAGCATGTTGGAGATAAATACCTTTGTTGTTGTTTGTTTGTTTGTTCATAGAGACAGGGTTTCTCTGTGTAGCTCTGGCTGTCCTGGAACTCACTCTGTAGGCCAGGCTGTTCTTACACTCACAGAGACCTGTACTGCCCAGTGGGTAAGGCACACCTTTGATCCCAGCACTTGAGAGGCAGAGGCAAGCAGATCTCTCTGTGAGTTTGAGGCCAGCCTGGTCTACAGAGCAAGTTCCAGGACAGCTAGGGCTGTTATACAGAGAAGCCCTATCTTGAAAAACCAAAACAAACAACAACAAAAACAAGATTCTGGAGGAAACAGGGTCTAAGAAGGGAAAAAACAAACAAGGATTTTGAGTTTTGGAAGAGAATATTACCTGGATTCAGCTCCCAGGAATGAGGGCAATTATGTAGCTCAACCACACACACTTACTTGCCTAGCACAAATGAAGCCTTCGGTTCTATGCCTGGCACCCAATAAAACCCAGTCAGGTGGCATATAATCCCTGTGCTTAGGAGGTGGAGACAGGGATCAAGACAAATTGCGCCTCAGTTCAAGGCGGAGTGCCTCTATTTCTCCTGTTTGTAATGTGGACTAATTCTGTTGGGTGCTAAGTCTACTATAGAGTACTTAATAAACCCCAACACTCTAGCCTCACAGAGCACTCTTGAATTTTTCTCATCACAGAACCCTCATGAGAAAGACATAATGTTTACCCCACTTGACAGCCTATGACATTAAGGATTAAGCAATTTGCCTAGGAGACCAAAGTTATTATTAGGACTAGGGGATTTGACCCTGTGGCAGGGCCTAGCCTGGGCCCATGACTGAAGACTTGCTTCTAGTTCTTAGAGGGTCTGTGCTTCAGGTGGATGCTCAGCCCAGACACTTGGGCTTGGGCCATCGCCATTCTCCACATCTGCAGGATGCCCTAAGGCCCTGCCTGGTTCTTCACCAGCAGGCCAGGGGCAGAGAGTGTGCTGCTGCTGCTCAAAGGGCCTTCCCTTATAAGGACAACTACTTAGCTCTGATGAAACCTCACGGTCTCCAGCTGGGTGGGCGGGGGAAGGGAAATGACTGAGGCTCCAAGGGCTACAGCTGACAGCCCCAAGCTTCTGCAGGAACCCACCCACAGCCTCTCTTGTCCCATCCAGTGTGAGCTACTCAGAGTGGGGCTTTCCATAAAGTCTCGACTGGGGATGAAAGGAGGGTCAAGCCAGGCCTGGGAGACTGGGAGAGGAAGGTTTAAGCTCAGAGAAAGGGACACACTAAATTGAAGTGAAGTAACAGAACCCCTCTGGAGCAGAAAGGTTGGGAGTTTTAGGCCTGGAGGCCTGCAGCCCACTGATGCTCAGCTGGCTAAGTCCTCTAATGGCCCAGATGCTCCTGAGCAGGGAGAGGGTGGGCTGGTCAGTTGACAGTGTTACCCTGTAGTCCTCCTGAAGTTCATGTCCTCAGACTCACCAGCCCACTGTCCAGCTGAGAAACCAATCATGGAGTCACAGGATATGGAGATTGACAAGCATCTCTCAATTACCAGTTTTAGATGAGGAAGTAACAGTTCAGAGGGAGGACCCAAACTTGCTTATCTGTTGTGCTAAAAATGTGTGTGGTATGCGTGTATATTTGGCTTTTCTTTGGTTTCTTATTAAAAGTTCCTTTTAAAGAAATCTCAAACCAGAACAGGGTGTGGTGGTACATTCCTGTAATCCCAGCACTTGGGAGGTAGAGAGGCAAGAGGGTCAGGGTTTAATGTCATCCTCAGCTATCTGTTGAGTTTGAGGCTAGCTAGCCCAACATGAAACTCTGTTTCAAAAAAAAGAAAAAAATCAACCCCAACTAGGTTAGGGGTGTGAGTTGGTGGTAGAAGGCTCATCTCGCATGTAAAAGACCCTGGATTTCACCCCCAGCACTAAAACAGAAAAGAAAGAAAGGAAATCCCAACTTGATAGCTACATACAAGCAAAAGGCTTTTCCATACTCAGCTCTAGTTATGTGTGGGAGTGGTGTTTCCTTGGAGACTGCATCTATCGAGTGGGGGTGGGGTGGGGGGGTTGTCAACACTGGCATGATGCCATATCTCAAGAGAAAACCATGTGTGACAGGGAATTGGTCGCTAACAGCAATGTTTATAAGCTGTGTGGCCTGGGCTGGCTGCTCAGCCCCTCTGAATGTGTCTTATCTGCCAAGGAGGGATTTTTTTTTTTTAAGGATCATTTTGGTAAGACATCTAGCCTGGGGCCTATCATACAGTAAAGACTTAGCTAATGGGTAATGCATTTACTCAGTACCAGCATTGGTGTGTAGATGCCAAATATAAGAAAACTGGGTCTACCTGCATGTTGCTCCCTGCCACTCAGGAGACAGTAAACACAGTGGGGTATGTTCTTCATTAGATGGTCAAATTCTATAGGAAAGGGCAGAGATCCTTGGCTGCTTCCAGTGGGGGAATGAGATATGGCCTCATGCAGGAGGTGACCTTTATCTGGGATGTGTAGGACGACTTAAGAGTTTGCCCAACAGGAGTAGGGGAGGACATCTGAGACAGATTGAACGGAGAATAAAATTTTCTAGACCTACAGTGAGTTCATTGTGGATATCCTGTAGGGGAGGCCTCGATAAGGGAGGGAGAGGGACCAGGCAATGAGGCAGGAAGAGGCTGAAGGTGAAAATGCTTATCCAGAATGCTTGGACTTTGTCCTCGAAGGTGTCAGAGAGGACAGGTAAAGGCTGAGGGATGGAACCTGGACAGAAGGAAACTCATCAGGAAGCAGTCATAGTGGGACAGGAGAGGGGTGGTGGATCTGAATGGCACGGCCACCTTGGGAGCAGAGTGGTAGTGTGGGTTCTCTTAGGAGGCAGAATTGGGCCAGGGGGACTTGAATGCTTCATGGATGTAGAAAGGATCGAAGTTAGAAATGTCTAGGCAGAGGCAGGCAGATCTCAGTGAGTTCGAGGTTAGCCTGGTCTACAAAGTGCGTTCCAGGACAGCCAGGATTGTTACACAGAGAAACCCTGTCTTGAAAAGCCATAAAAAGAAAGAGAGAAGACAGAAATGTCTATTCCCGTTCTGAGGGGATGGGGTTCTTCTTTTTTTCTGGGATGGGGACTCTGGGGAAAGCAAGATAGGGAAAGGGTGATGACCACATGGGACCAGGCAGGGCAGACAGTCCCCGATATCTGGACAATGGAGAACAGCACATTGAGCTTTGTGTATTACTTAGGGCTACAGTGTGGTTGGCAAGAAGACATGATGTCTGTCAGGTGAATTCTTCCAAGAGTTAAATCAAGCTCATGTCTCTCCTGTGTAAATTCAGTCTTCTCATGCCAGCCAGATGGCTCAGAGGGAAAGGTATCTGCTGCCAAGCCCGATGACCTGCATTTGGACCTGGGGACCCACATTGTGGAAAGAGAGGTTGTTCTTTGATTTCCATGTGTGTGTGCTCCAAATTCTCTCCCTAAATAAATAGGGGCTAGAGAGATGATTTCTCAGCAATTAATAGTATATCGAGTTCCATAGTGAACCTGAGTTCAGTTCCCAGTATCTCCAGCTTCAGGGGATCTGGTGCCTCCTTGGGGCACTGCACTTACACACATACCCATATAGACACACATTCAGAAACATTATTAAACATACCACAAAATTTTTAAATATTAAAAAAAAGAAAAGGCAGAACATGGTAGCCTATACTTGTAAGCCCAGCACTGGGGAAGGGGGGGGGGGGGGGGGGGGTGGGGGGGAAGAGCCCCGGGGCTTGCTGGCCGGCCAGCCTAGCTGTAATGTATGGGACAGCCCACAACCTCTGACCTAAAATGTCAGCAGTGCTGAGGTTGAGAACTGTGACCTACATGGGCAATGTACAGTCCCTTTGCCATAAGCGGACAGACTGTAGAGTGAATGGCTTAGCTTGTCACTGTGAACAGGCAAGGCTGTCCCCCGCGGGCTATGATGTCAGGATGGAGCGGCAGCCACTCAGACCGTTAATCTGCAGCTCTGTCAGATTTGTCCCAGCTTGACTGGCTCCTGCTCTCACACGAAAGCAAAGAGGCTTTGTTTGCTCTTTTCCTCAGGCCTTCATGTACACATGCACATAGACATTTGAAAGGTAATTAACATTTGATTTTTATTTTTTGTGTATTTACTTACTTTGAGACAACTCTTAAGAAGATTTTTAAAAAAGATACATTCCTTTCTTTGCCTATCTGCTACCCGGTAACTGCTGGGAACAGGAAAGTCCTATAGTGAGTGAACACAGCACAGTGAGCCAGGCTTCTTAGATCCATGATCAGGACCATGTCCCCTTCCTGTCCACAAGCTGGCCTACACAGCCAAGTGATGTCTGTGGCCCTGGATTTGTGGCCCGAGACCAGGATAGCTGAATGGACTTTGCCCAAGCAGGGCCAGCCCTTCTGGCGCCTCCCTCCATGAAGCCTTCTAGCTGAGTCAGCATTCTGGGACCCACCCACTTCCATTTCCTTCCTTGCCTGTGGCCTTGGGTCTGAAAGGAAGCTGGCCTGCCCTGCTCCATGCAGCCAGTGCCAAGCTCATCAGAGGTTGAGGTCTGCATGTCCTCAGAGTCCCCAGGCTTGATGTGGCATTGAAGTGTGATGTTCTGTGGGCTAGGGAGTGTGTTGATGGCTCCAACAATGCAGAGAAGACCAACACTATCTAGGGTCTCTGGTGTGGGGGAGCAAAGGACACCCCAGGCCAAGGAGCCCTCCGTTCTTCCCTGAGAGGAACTCAGCTCAGAATCACCCATCAGGCCTGAGCCAGAGTCAGCCCTACAGTGGCTCTGAGAGGCAGCAGTCTCCTTGAGTTTAGGACTTTGTTCCATTCTGGAGCCCCAGGGGGATCCTAGAGTTCCTCAGTCTTTTTAAAGTGTCTAGGTTCTTCCACAGGACCAAGTAGCAGGTTGGATTCAGATTCGTGGCATGGACTGTTCATCTCTATGATCTTTGACAAGTTGCCTAACCTCTCTAGTATAGTCCTGGTTTCCTTTCTGTAGACTGAGAGAATAATACCCACTTAAGGCTTGAGGATAGAACGAGGCCACGCCTCACCCACACCTGGACAGTGTGGTATAAATATAAGGAAGCAGTGGTTATCCCTTTTGCTACAGTATTGTTATTATTTCTGAGACAGCATCTCTCTGTGTAACTGCTCTGGCTGTCCTGGAACTCTCTCTGTAGATCAGGCTGGCCTTGAACTCACAGAGATCCACCTGCCTCTGCCATCTGAATACTGGGATTAAAGACATGTGCCACCACCGCCCAGGCATGGCACTGTATTTATGAAAGCACTTCTCTGGAGAGTCTGTCCCACTCAAGCTCCCTGGGTGTCTCTGTCAGTCACTGTAAGACAGAAACTCTACAGGCTGCAGGCAGAGCATTGTCAGTAAGTGCTTGTCCAGCACGCACAAGTCCTTGGGCTCCATTTCTAGCACTGTGTAAAACCAGGTGTAGTGATGAGCAAGGCCCGTGATTCCAGTGCTAGAGAGGTGGAAAAACAGATGAGACAAAGCGTGGGTCAGCACCTCGGAGGCCTGCACTATACAGCAAAGGACGAGGCCCAGTGTTAGGACACAGTGGTAAATACCTGCTTCACTAGCTTGAGACCCCAGAGGTGGTGGGTGATCCTTGGCTTCAATCCCAGTGCTGGTGGTGAGGGGAGGGGGCAAGGCAGGAAAAGGAGTGAAATAAATGAGAAAAAACAATCAAGCTACATTCTACAGATGGAGAGACCAGGGAAGGTTCTTGGCTAAGGTCATGCAGGAGCAGCCAGAAGGCATCGTTGCCTTCATCTAGTCCAGCCCTGCCATTTGTGCTTTGGTAGTAAGAGCCCCAGACACCAACCGGCTGTTTCCCTCCA